>NW_018743986.1:0-90507 GCF_001683475.1 Chenopodium quinoa | reverse complement strand
CACATTCAATCAAAGCTAATTGAATCAAATGAAAGTCTAATGCATTCTACAAACCTAATTGAATCAAATGAAAGTCAAACACATTCAAACGAAGCTTTTTGAATCAAATGAAAGTTAAATGGAATCTACAAAGCTAATTAAATGAAATGAAAGTCAAACGTATTCAAACAAAGCTAATTGAATCAAATGAAATTCTAATACATTCTACAAAGATAATAGAATCAAATAAAAGTCAAACACATTCAAAAAAAGCATTTTGAATCAAATGAAAGTCAAATGCATTCAACAAAGCTAATTAAATAAAATGAAAGTCAAACACATTCAATCAAAGCTAATTGAATCAAATGAAAGTCTAAATGCATTCTACAAAGCTAATTGAATGAAATGAAAGTCAAACACATTCAAACGAAGCTTTTTGAATCAAATGAAAGTTAAATGGAATCTACAAAGCTAATTAAATGAAATGAAAGTCAAACGTATTCAAACAAAGCTAATTGAATCAAATGAAATTCTAATACATTCTACAAAGATAATAGAATCAAATAAAAGTCAAACACATTCAAAAAAAGCATTTTGAATCAAATGAAAGTCAAATGCATTCAACAAAGCTAATTAATAAAATGAAAGTCAAACACATTCAATCAAAGCTAATTGAATCAAATGAAAGTCTAATGCATTCTACAAAGCTAATTGAATGAAATGAAAGTCAAACACATTCAAACGAAAGCTTTTTAATCAAATGAAAGTTAAATGGAATCTACAAAGCTAATTGAATCAAATAAAAGTCAAACACATTCAAACAAAGCTTTTGAATTATGAAAGTCAAATGCATTCAACAAAGCTAATTGAATCAAATAAAAGTAAAACACATTCAAAAAGCATTTTGAATCAAATGAAAGTCAAATGCATTCAAAAGCTAATTGAATAAATGAAAGTCAAACACATTCAATCAAAGCTAATTGAATCAAATAAAGTCTAATGCATTCTACAAAGATAATTGAATCAAATGAAAGTCAAACACTGATGTGATTTTTAGTCCGAAAACTAAGCCTCACAAAGATATGAATCTAACCTAATTCTATACAGAAAATTCACCAAGAATTAAGCAAGAAACTTAGATTAATTAATCAAGAATCCACCTAATTAATCAACCTAGGTGATTGTTTTAACTAAAACAAACAAAACAGCAAATTGGAATCCACCAATCAAGAATTTAAGTAATCCACTTAAACAAAAGCAATAAGAAATATTATTATGAATGTATGATTAAACTTGTATATTATTCGAAGATTACAACCCTATATTTATAAACTCAATCAATTATCCTAATCCCACTTGAATTAGAATTCTAATCCCCTAACAAAAACCCACGGATTGCATAACTTAATCAAGTTTAGATAACTTTGATTTAGTTATTTAATCCTACTTAAACTCTAACTACTCTTAAGATAAAACTTGCCTATTTTATCCTAACTCAAGCTTGCACTCCAAGCTATTATTGACGCCTACTAGACTAAAACAATTCCTAATGCAATTAGAAATCCTAAGTGCTTAAAACAAGAAAACCTTTCAAGTGAAAGGTAAAAACTTGTAAGCAAAAACCTAAGAAAGCTTTTAAAGAACCTTAAAGAACTATCAAGAAGCTTCAAGAACTCCCAAGAACGCACCATACAAAGCGTGGCTTTGTCTTGATGCCCCGATAGTAAGTTTGACCTATTGAAGAAGCTTCCAAGTATAGATTCATGCTTTCTTGACTTTCTTGGAATAATTCTTCAACATGCTCATCGTTCACATTGATGCACGCATCATCCTCCCCTTCTTCAAAAGAATTTGCCCTCAAATCTTCAATAGCACCATCTGGCAAATACTTCACCAAATCCCAATATTAAATGTTGCGCTTACACATATTCTCCCGGCAATTCAAGCTTATATGCATTCTCATTGATCTTCTCAATAATCTTGAACGGCCCCTCACTTCTTGGCATCAATTTATTCTTTCGTTTGTTAGGAAATCTCTCTTTTCTCAAGTGTAGCCACACCAAGTCGCCAACTTCAAAACTTTGTGGCTTTTTGTTCTTGTTAGCTCGTGCTTTGTAGAGTTCATTGACACGTTCAATCCTAGCTCTAACTTGTGCGTGTAGCTTTATCATGTACTTGATTTTAGTCTCGGCATCCTTATGAATCACTTCCCCTTTTGGAATTTCAAATAAATCAATGGGCATTTTTGGATTGACACCATAAACAACTTCGAATGGTGTGTGTTTTTGTGGCATAAGTAGGTGATCTATTGTAAGCAAACTCGGCATGAGCAAGCTTAATATCCCAATCCTTTTGTGTTTTGCTCACTAGTCCACGTAAAAGCACACCAAGAGTTCGATTTGTTACCTCCGTTTGTCCGTCCGTTTGCGGGTGATATGATGTACTAAATAACAGCTTCGTTCCCACCAACTTCCATAGTGATTTCCAAAAGAAACTCATGAACTTTGTATCACGATCACTCACAATACTGTTCGGCAACCCATGTAGTCTCACCACTTCCTTGAAATACAATTCCGCCACTTTCATAGCATCGTCCACTTTGTGACAAGGTATGAAATGAGCCATCTTGGAAAATCGATCCACTACAACCATGATTGAGTCCTTTCCTCTTTGAGTCCTTGGCAAACCAACTACAAAATCCATAGACACGTCTTCCCAAGGTGAATCTGGCACGGGCAAGGGCGTATATAAGCCTTGATGAAACGTAGCCTTGGCTTTTTGACATGTTGCACACCTAGAAACTATTGATTGTACATCCGCTAGCATTCTAGGCCAATAAAAATGCTCTTGCAGCATAGTTAATGTTTTCGTTATGCCAAAATGTCCCGCTATCCCTCCTCCATGCACTTCTCTTACTATTAATTCTCTAATAGAACACTTAGGCACGCACAAACGATTCCCTTGAAAAGAAAACCGTCTTGTAAACATAGGAACCTACGGCCCCCTTGGAACACTCCTCTAGGATTGTAGAGAAATCCACGTCCCCCTTATAGTACTCCTTGATTAACGCGAAACCAAGTAGTTTACAATTCAACACTCCAAGCAACGTGTGTCTTCTAGATAGTGCATCGGCCACTACATTTGCTTTCCCCTCCTTATACTTTGAAGAAAAATTGAAAGCTTGTAGAAACTCTACCCATTTAGCATGTCTAGGGTTCAATTTTTGTTGACCATGAATGTACTTCAAAGCTTCGTGATCACTATGCAACACAAAGTGATTTGGGCGCAAATAGTGACTCCAATGGTCCAATGCTCGCACAATAGCATAGAACTCCTTGTCATAGGTAGAATAGTTCAATCTAGCACCGTTTAATTTCTCACTAAAATAGGCAATAGGACGCTTCTTTTGAACCAAAACGGCACCAATCCCTACACCACTAGCGTCGGTCTCTACCTCAAATGGTTGTGAAAAACCGGCAATGCAAGTACGGGTGCTTCACATAGCTTCCTTTTGACCAAATCAAATGCACGTTGGGCTTCCTTGGTCCACTCGAATTTTCCCTTGTCTTTCTTCAAGCATTCAGTCATAGGTGCAACTATCGTGGAAAAATTCTTCACAAATCTTCTATAAAACGACGCTAGACCATGAAACGATCTAACTTCACTCACATTGGTAGGTACGGGCCAAGTCTTGATAGCTTCAACTTGGATTGATCCACGGACACACCATCTTTGGATACTACATACCCTAGAAACGTCACGCTAGGAACAAGAAAATAACATTTTTCCAATTTTGCGTACAACTTCTTCTCCCTAAGAACCTCCAAAACGCTTCTCAAATGCATTAGATGATCATTGAAATTTTCAGAATAAATTAATATGTCATCCAAGTAAACAACTACGAACCTTCCAAGAAATGGTTTCAACACCTCGTTCATCAATCTCATAAATGTACTGGGCGCATTGGTTAGACCAAAAGGCATGACCAACCACTCATACAACCCCACTTTAGTCTTGAAAGCCGTCTTCCATTCATCTCCTTCCCTCATGCGTATTTGATGATAGCCACTCATAAGATCAATCTTGGAAAATAGCTTTGAACCATGCAATTCGTCTAACAAATCATCAAGTCTAGGTATAGGAAATCTATACTTGATGGTTATGTTGTTCACACTCCTACTATCAATGCACATACGCCAACTCCCATCTTTTTTTGGAACTAACAATGTAGGCACGGCACATGGGCTCATACTCTCTTTCACGTAGCCTCTTTGCATCAATTCCTCTATTTGACGTTGCATTTCCTTTGTTTCTTCCGGATTACTTCTATATGCTGCCTTGTTAGGTAGTGGAGCTCCCGGAATAAGATCAATTTGATGTTCAATACCACGAATTGGTGGTAATCCCGGTGGTAATTCACTAGGAAAAACATCACAATACTCTTGCAATACTACTTCTAATTCCACGGGCCTCTTTTCTTGTTTACTTTCATTCACTTGCACATTGTTAGCCACCATAATATATACTATATTGTTGTTGTTGATCTCTTTCTCCAACTCCTTTTCCCCAATTAAATATGCACCTTTTGAACTAGGGTTAATTCTATGATCAACAAGTGGTTTCAATGCATATGATTTTTCCCCCTTTCCTTTTCGAATTATATACACATTTGTCCTACCATTAAACTTGACAAATCTATCATATTGCCATGGTCTACCCAATAAGATATGACAAGCATCCATAGGGCATACATCACATAAAACTTTATCATGATATTTGCCAATTGAAAAGGTGATTAGGGCTCGTTTCGTTACCTTCACGTCACTAGCATCATTGAGCCAATGTAGCTTGTAAGGTTTTGGGTGATCGGTTGTAGGCCACTCTAATTTGTTGATCAAAGTTGTAGACACCACATTTGTGCAACTTCCCGAGTCTATTATTACGTCACACAATCGATCTTCCACCTTGCACCTTGTTAAAAAGATTTTCTCTCTTTGATTCTCTTCAACGGGCATAGGTTTAGAGTGAAGAGCTCTCCTTAGAACCAAGCTCTTTCCTTGCGTTTCACCATCAACCTCTTCGGCACTACCCTCCTCTTCTTCAAAATCACGTTCTTTCTCGACCACAACCTCCATGTCACTATTTCCCTCGCACCTAGCTTTCTCTTCTTCCCATTCTTGAGCCGTCATAGTGCGTTTTGAGTAGCAATTGCTTGCTATGTGGCCAACACTCCCACATTTGAAACATTTTCTATCTTCGGTCACCTTCTTGCTAGCTTCGTTTCTGGGTTTGTTATCTTTCGCATACGGATTAGGAGAAGTCCTATCAAAGGTAGGCTTGTCACTAGCCTTTGTGAACGTGCGTGTGAACGGTTTCACACTTGAGGTCTTCTTGGCCTTGAATTGTCTTTCAACCTTAATGGCCGCCTTGCATACTTCTTCAAACGAATAGTATTCGTGCAATTCAATCTTCTCTTGAACATTTTCGTTCAAACCTGCAATAAAACGTGCTATTTTGTGCCCTAGAATTTCTTCTAAATCACACAATAAACATAGTTTCTCAAACTCACACAAATAAGCCTCCACGGATTGATTTCCTTGCTTAAAAGTCTGCATCTTGAGATACACTTCTTGCACGTACTCATGGGGCACAAATTGACGCTTCATATATTTCTGCAATTGTGTCCAAGTAGTGATCTTGGATCGTCCCTCCTTGCGTCTCTTTTTCTTGAGATTATCATACCATAAACTCGCATAACCTGTGAGTTTTAATTCAGCAAGTTTGCACCTCTTTCGTTCATCATACTCCTTGTAATCAAAGAGTGTTTCGGCTCTTCTAACCCACTCAAAATATTTTTCGGGGTCTAGCATACTACCATTGAATTCCGGAAAATCTAACCTTATATTTCGGTCATCATCTTTGGCCTTGTTCTTCCGTCTATGCCTTCTAGGTTCATCACTCGAAGATGAATCTTTATGTCGTGATCTACTTGCTTTTCTCCTGTCATATTCGTCTTCACTTGAACTAGAAATTGCAACTGATTTGTTCTTCCTTGAAGATGAAGTTTTGTCACGTTCGTCAAGCCTAGCCAATACTTCTTGCAATTGTTGTGACAATCGCTCTATTTGCCGATCCCTCCGCAAGTTATGCGCTTGATCAAGGTTCAAACCCCTTGGAATCCCTGGGATTTCTTCGTCACTCATTGCTCCTACACAAACCAGGTTTGTTTATGCAAAAATCTTGATTAAAAGATCAAATCTTGAAGGAATCTTGAAGCAAACAAAAACCGGACTCCCAACCACAACCCAGTGCAACAACACCAAAAGTTTAAGGCTGTACAGAGTTCGTTACTCAACCAAAAGCTACGAAATTTTATATGGTGATAGCTAGACGTTTTTAGAGACTAATGCAAAAAGAATCACTCAAAAATTCCCAGCCAAACGTTACCAGTTTATTTTCTACCGTAACTGTGCTCTGATACCAAGATGATGTGATTTTTAGTCCGAAAACTAAGCCTCACAAGGATATGAATCTAACCTAATTCTATACAGAAAATTCACCAAGAATTAAGCAAGAAACTTAGATTAATTAATCAAGAATCCACCTAATTAATCAACCTAGGTGATTGTTTTAACTAAAACAAACAAAACAGCAAATTGGAATCCACCAATCAAGAATTTAAGTAATCCAACTTAAACAAAAGCAATAAGAAATATTATTATGAATGTATGATTAAACTTGTATATTATTCGAAGATTACAACCCTATATTTATAACCTCAATCAATTATCCTAATCCCACTTGAATTAGAATTCTAATCCCCTAACAAAAACCCACGGATTGCATAACTTAATCAAGTTTAGATAACTTTGATTTAGTTATTTAATCCTACTTAAACTCTAACTACTCTTAAGATAAAACTTGCCTATTTTATCCTAACTCAAGCTTGCACTCCAAGCTATTATTGACGCCTACTAGACTAAAACAATTCCTAATGCAATTAGAAATCCTAAGTGCTTAAAACAAGAAAAACCCTTTCAAGTGAAAGGTAAAAACTTGTAAGCAAAAACCTAAGAAAGCTTTTAAAGAAACCTTAAAGAACTATCAAGAAGCTTCAAGAACTCCCAAGAACGCCACCATACAAAGCGTGGCTTTGTCTTGATGCCCCCGATAGTAAGTTTGACCTATTGAAGAAGCTTCCAAGTATAGATTCATGCTTTCTTGACTTTCTTGGAATAATTCTTCAACATGCTCATCGTTCACATTGATGCACGCATCAAACACATTCAAACGAAGCTTTTTGAATCAAATGAAAGTTAAATGGATTCTACAAAGCTAATTAAATGAAATGAAAGTCAAACGTATTCAAACAAAGCTAATTGAATCAAATGAAATTCTAATACATTCTACAAAGCTAATAGAATCAAATAAAAGTCAAACACATTCGAACAAAGCATTTTGAATCAAATGAAAGTCAAATGCATTCAACAAAGCTAATTGAATAAAATGAAAGTCAAACACATTCAATCAAAGCTAATTGAATCAAATGAAAGTCTAATGCATTCTACAAAGATAATTGAATCAAATGAAAGTCAAACACATTCAAACGAAGCTTTTTGAATCAAATGAAAGCTAAATGGATTCTACAAAGCTAATTAAATGAAATGAAAGTCAAACGTATTCAAACAAAGCTAATTGAATCAAATGAAATTCTAATACATTCTACAAAGCTAATAGAATCAAATAAAAGTCAAACACATTCAAACAAAGCATTTTGAATCAAATGAAAGTCAAATGTATTCAACAAAGCTAATTGAATAAAATGAAAGTCAAACACATTCAATCAAAGCTAATTGAATCAAATGAAAGTCTAATGCATTCTACAAAGATAATTAAATCAAATGAAAGTCAAACACATTCAATCGAAGCTTTTTGAATCAAATGAAAGTTAAATGGATTCTACAAAGCTAATTAAATGAAATGAAAGTCAAACGTATTCAAACAAAGCTAATTGAATCAAATGAAATTCTAATACATTCTACAAAGCTAATAGAATCAAATAAAAGTCAAACACATTCAAACAAAGCTTTTTGAATCAAATGAAAGTCAAACACATTCAAACAAAGCTTTTTGAATCAAATGAAAGTCAAATGCATTCATCAAAGCTAATTAGATCAAATGAAAGTCAAATGCATTTAACAAAGCTAATTAAATCAAATGAAAGTAAAACACATTCAAACAAAGCTAATTGATTCAAATGAAATTCTAATACATTCTACAAAGCTAATAGAATCAAATAAAAGTCAAACACATTCAAAAAAAGCATTTTGAATCAAATGAAAGTCAAATGCATTCAACAAAGCTAATTAAATAAAATGAAAGTCAAACACATTCAATCAAAGCTAATTGAATCAAATGAAAGTCTAATGCATTCTACAAAGCTAATTGAATGAAATGAAAGTCAAACACATTCAAACGAAGCTTTTTGAATCAAATGAAAGTTAAATGGAATCTACAAAGCTAATTAAATGAAATGAAAGTCAAACGTATTCAAACAAAGCTAATTGAATCAAATGAAATTCTAATACATTCTACAAAGCTAATAGAATCAAATAAAAGTAAAACACATTCGAACAAAGCATTTTGAATCAAATGAAAGTCAAATGCATTCAACAAAGCTAATTGAATAAAATGAAAGTCAAACACATTCAATCAAAGCTAATTGAATCAAATGAAAGTCTAATGCATTCTACAGAGATAATTGAATCAAATGAAAGTCAAACACATTCAAACGAAGCTTTTTGAATCAAATGAAAGTTAAATGGATTCTACAAAGCTAATTAAATGAAATGAAAGTCAAACGTATTCAAACAAAACTAATTGAATCAAATGAAATTCTAATACATTCTACAAAGCTAATAGAATCAAATAAAAGTCAAACACATTCGAACAAAGCATTTTGAATCAAATGAAAGTTAAATGGATTCTACAAAGCTAATTGAATAAAATGAAAGTCAAACACATTCAATCAAAGCTAATTGAATCAAATGAAAGTCTAATGCATTCTACAGAGATAATTGAATCAAATGAAAGTCAAACACATTCAAACGAAGCTTTTTGAATCAAATGAAAGTTAAATGGATTCTACAAAGCTAATTAAATGAAATGAAAGTCAAACGTATTCAAACAAAACTAATTGAATCAAATGAAATTCTAATACATTCTACAAAGCTAATAGAATCAAATAAAAGTCAAACACATTCGAACAAAGCATTTTGAATCAAATGAAAGTCAAATGCATTCAACAAAGCTAATTAAATAAAATGAAAGTCAAACACATTCAATCAAAGCTAATTGAATCAAATGAAAGTCTAATGCATTCTACAAAGCTAATTGAATCAAATGAAAGTCAAACACATTCAAACGAAGCTTTTTGAATCAAATGAAAGTTAAATGGAATCTACAAAGCTAATTAAATGAAATGAAAGTCAAACGTATTCAAACAAAGCTAATTGAATCAAATGAAATTCTAATACATTCTACAAAGATAATAGAATCAAATAAAAGTCAAACACATTCAAAAAAAGCATTTTGAATCAAATGAAAGTCAAATGCATTCAACAAAGCTAATTAAATAAAATGAAAGTCAAACACATTCAATCAAAGCTAATTGAATCAAATGAAAGTCTAATGCATTCTACAAAGCTAATTGAATGAAATGAAAGTCAAACACATTCAAACGAAGCTTTTTGAATCAAATGAAAGTTAAATGGAATCTACAAAGCTAATTAAATGAAATGAAAGTCAAACGTATTCAAACAAAGCTAATTGAATCAAATGAAATTCTAATACATTCTACAAAGCTAATAGAATCAAATAAAAGTAAAACACATTCGAACAAAGCATTTTGAATCAAATGAAAGTCAAATGCATTCAACAAAGCTAATTGAATAAAATGAAAGTCAAACACATTCAATCAAAGCTAATTGAATCAAATGAAAGTCTAATGCATTCTACAGAGATAATTGAATCAAATGAAAGTCAAACACATTCAAACGAAGCTTTTTGAATCAAATGAAAGTTAAATGGATTCTACAAAGCTAATTAAATGAAATGAAAGTCAAACGTATTCAAACAAAACTAATTGAATCAAATGAAATTCTAATACATTCTACAAAGCTAATAGAATCAAATAAAAGTCAAACACATTCGAACAAAGCATTTTGAATCAAATGAAAGTCAAATGCATTCAACAAAGCTAATTGAATAAAATGAAAGTCAAACACATTCAATCAAAGCTAATTGAATCAAATGAAAGTCTAATGCATTCTACAAAGATAATTGAATCAAATGAAAGTCAAACACATTCAAACGAAGCTTTTTGAATCAAATGAAAGCTAAATGGATTCTACAAAGCTAATTAAATGAAATGAAAGTCAAACGTATTCAAACAAAGCTAATTGAATCAAATGAAATTCTAATACATTCTACAAAGCTAATAGAATCAAATAAAAGTAAAACACATTCGAACAAAGCATTTTGAATCAAATGAAAGTCAAATGCATTCAACAAAGCTAATTGAATAAAATGAAAGTCAAACACATTCAATCAAAGCTAATTGAATCAAATGAAAGTCTAATGCATTCTACAGAGATAATTGAATCAAATGAAAGTCAAACACATTCAAACGAAGCTTTTTGAATCAAATGAAAGTTAAATGGATTCTACAAAGCTAATTAAATGAAATGAAAGTCAAACGTATTCAAACAAAACTAATTGAATCAAATGAAATTCTAATACATTCTACAAAGCTAATAGAATCAAATAAAAGTCAAACACATTCGAACAAAGCATTTTGAATCAAATGAAAGTCAAATGCATTCAACAAAGCTAATTGAATAAAATGAAAGTCAAACACATTCAATCAAAGCTAATTGAATCAAATGAAAGTCTAATGCATTCTACAAAGATAATTGAATCAAATGAAAGTCAAACACATTCAAACGAAGCTTTTTGAATCAAATGAAAGTTAAATGGATTCTACAAAGCTAATTGAATCAAATAAAAGTCAAACACATTCAAACAAAGCTTTTTGAATCATATGAAAGTCAAATGCATTCAACAAAGCTAATTGAATCAAATTAAAGTTAAATGCATTCTACAAAGCTAATTGAATCAAATAAAAGTCAAACTCATTCAAACAAAGCTAATTAAATCAAATGAAAGTCTAATGCATTCTACAAAGCTAATTGAATCAAATGAAAGTCAAATGGATTCTACAAGGCTCATTGAATGAAATGAAAACCAAACATATTCAAATAAAGCTAATTGAATCAAATGAAATTCTATTACATTATACAAAGCTTAAAGAATCAAATGAAAGTTAAACACATTTAAACAAAGCTTTTTGAATCAAATGAAAGTCAAATGCATTCAACCAAGCTAATTGAATCAAATGAAAGTTAAACACATTCAAACAAAGCTAATTGAATCAAATGAAAGTCTAATGCATTCTACAAAGCTAATTGAATAAAATGAAAGTCAAACACATTCAAACAAAGCTTTTTAAATCAAATGAAATTCAAATGCATTCATCAAAGCTAATTAAATCAAACGAAAGTCAAATGCATTCTACAAAGCTAATTAAATCAAATGAAAGTAAAACACATTCAAACAAAGCTAATTGATTCAAATGAAAGTCAAACACATTCAAACATAGCTTTTTGAATCATATGAAAGTCAAATGCATTCCACAAATCTAATTGAATCAAATGAAAGTCAAATGCATTCTACAAAGCGAAATGAATAAAATAAAAGTCAAATTCATTCAAACAAAGCTTTTTGAATCAAATGAAGGTCAAATGGATTCAACAAAGCTATCAAATGAAAGTTAAATGGAATCTACAAAGCTAATTAAATGAAATGAAAGTCAAACGTATTCAAACAAAGCTAATTGAATCAAATGAAATTCTAATACATTCTACAAAGATAATAGAATCAAATAAAAGTCAAACACATTCAAAAAAAGCATTTTGAATCAAATGAAAGTAAAATGCATTCAACAAAGCTAATTAAATAAAATGAAAGTCAAACACATTCAATCAAAGCTAATTGAATCAAATGAAAGTCTAATGCATTCTACAAAGCTAATTGAATCAAATGAAAGTCAAACACATTCAAACGAAGCTTTTTGAATCAAATGAAAGTTAAATGGAATCTACAAAGCTAATTAAATGAAATGAAAGTCAAACGTATTCAAACAAAGCTAATTGAATCAAATGAAATTCTAATACATTCTACAAAGATAATAGAATCAAATAAAAGTCAAACACATTCAAAAAAAGCATTTTGAATCAAATGAAAGTCAAATGCATTCAACAAAGCTAATTAAATAAAATGAAAGTCAAACACATTCAATCAAAGCTAATTGAATCAAATGAAAGTCTAATGCATTCTACAAAGCTAATTGAATGAAATGAAAGTCAAACACATTCAAACGAAGCTTTTTGAATCAAATGAAAGTTAAATGGAATCTACAAAGCTAATTAAATGAAATGAAAGTCAAACGTATTCAAACAAAGCTAATTGAATCAAATGAAATTCTAATACATTCTACAAAGCTAATAGAATCAAATAAAAGTAAAACACATTCGAACAAAGCATTTTGAATCAAATGAAAGTCAAATGCATTCAACAAAGCTAATTGAATAAAATGAAAGTCAAACACATTCAATCAAAGCTAATTGAATCAAATGAAAGTCTAATGCATTCTACAGAGATAATTGAATCAAATGAAAGTCAAACACATTCAAACGAAGCTTTTTGAATCAAATGAAAGTTAAATGGATTCTACAAAGCTAATTAAATGAAATGAAAGTCAAACGTATTCAAACAAAACTAATTGAATCAAATGAAATTCTAATACATTCTACAAAGCTAATAGAATCAAATAAAAGTCAAACACATTCGAACAAAGCATTTTGAATCAAATGAAAGTCAAATGCATTCAACAAAGCTAATTGAATAAAATGAAAGTCAAACACATTCAATCAAAGCTAATTGAATCAAATGAAAGTCTAATGCATTCTACAAAGATAATTGAATCAAATGAAAGTCAAACACATTCAAACGAAGCTTTTTGAATCAAATGAAAGTTAAATGGATTCTACAAAGCTAATTGAATCAAATAAAAGTCAAACACATTCAAACAAAGCTTTTTGAATCATATGAAAGTCAAATGCATTCAACAAAGCTAATTGAATCAAATTAAAGTTAAATGCATTCTACAAAGCTAATTGAATCAAATAAAAGTCAAACTCATTCAA
The DNA here is from genome assembly GCF_001683475.1 of Chenopodium quinoa. Taxonomy (NCBI): domain Eukaryota; kingdom Viridiplantae; phylum Streptophyta; class Magnoliopsida; order Caryophyllales; family Amaranthaceae; genus Chenopodium; species Chenopodium quinoa. Next base: position 77,203 of record NW_018743986.1, on the reverse strand, counting down.
ACAAAGCTAATTAAATCAAATGAAAGTCTAATGCATTCTACAAAGCTAATTGAATCAAATGAAAGTCAAATGGATTCTACAAGGCTCATTGAATGAAATGAAAACCAAACATATTCAAATAAAGCTAATTGAATCAAATGAAATTCTATTACATTATACAAAGCTTAAAGAATCAAATGAAAGTTAAACACATTTAAACAAAGCTTTTTGAATCAAATGAAAGTCAAATGCATTCAACCAAGCTAATTGAATCAAATGAAAGTTAAACACATTCAAACAAAGCTAATTGAATCAAATGAAAGTCTAATGCATTCTACAAAGCTAATTGAATAAAATGAAAGTCAAACACATTCAAACAAAGCTTTTTAAATCAAATGAAATTCAAATGCATTCATCAAAGCTAATTAAATCAAACGAAAGTCAAATGCATTCTACAAAGCTAATTAAATCAAATGAAAGTAAAACACATTCAAACAAAGCTAATTGATTCAAATGAAAGTCAAACACATTCAAACATAGCTTTTTGAATCATATGAAAGTCAAATGCATTCCACAAATCTAATTGAATCAAATGAAAGTCAAATGCATTCTACAAAGCGAAATGAATAAAATAAAAGTCAAATTCATTCAAACAAAGCTTTTTGAATCAAATGAAGGTCAAATGGATTCAACAAAGCTATCAAATGAAAGTTAAATGGAATCTACAAAGCTAATTAAATGAAATGAAAGTCAAACGTATTCAAACAAAGCTAATTGAATCAAATGAAATTCTAATACATTCTACAAAGATAATAGAATCAAATAAAAGTCAAACACATTCAAAAAAAGCATTTTGAATCAAATGAAAGTAAAATGCATTCAACAAAGCTAATTAAATAAAATGAAAGTCAAACACATTCAATCAAAGCTAATTGAATCAAATGAAAGTCTAATGCATTCTACAAAGCTAATTGAATCAAATGAAAGTCAAACACATTCAAACGAAGCTTTTTGAATCAAATGAAAGTTAAATGGAATCTACAAAGCTAATTAAATGAAATGAAAGTCAAACGTATTCAAACAAAGCTAATTGAATCAAATGAAATTCTAATACATTCTACAAAGATAATAGAATCAAATAAAAGTCAAACACATTCAAAAAAAAGCATTTTGAATCAAATGAAAGTCAAATGCATTCAACAAAGCTAATTAAATAAAATGAAAGTCAAACACATTCAATCAAAGCTAATTGAATCAAATGAAAGTCTAATGCATTCTACAAAGCTAATTGAATGAAATGAAAGTCAAACACATTCAAACGAAGCTTTTTGAATCAAATGAAAGTTAAATGGAATCTACAAAGCTAATTAAATGAAATGAAAGTCAAACGTATTCAAACAAAGCTAATTGAATCAAATGAAATTCTAATACATTCTACAAAGCTAATAGAATCAAATAAAAGTAAAACACATTCGAACAAAGCATTTTGAATCAAATGAAAGTCAAATGCATTCAACAAAGCTAATTGAATAAAATGAAAGTCAAACACATTCAATCAAAGCTAATTGAATCAAATGAAAGTCTAATGCATTCTACAGAGATAATTGAATCAAATGAAAGTCAAACACATTCAAACGAAGCTTTTTGAATCAAATGAAAGCTAAATGGATTCTACAAAGCTAATTAAATGAAATGAAAGTCAAACGTATTCAAACAAAGCTAATTGAATCAAATGAAATTCTAATACATTCTACAAAGCTAATAGAATCAAATAAAAGTCAAACACATTCAAACAAAGCATTTTGAATCAAATGAAAGTCAAATGTATTCAACAAAGCTAATTGAATAAAATGAAAGTCAAACACATTCAATCAAAGCTAATTGAATCAAATGAAAGTCTAATGCATTCTACAAAGATAATTAAATCAAATGAAAGTCAAACACATTCAATCGAAGCTTTTTGAATCAAATGAAAGTTAAATGGATTCTACAAAGCTAATTAAATGAAATGAAAGTCAAACGTATTCAAACAAAGCTAATTGAATCAAATGAAATTCTAATACATTCTACAAAGCTAATAGAATCAAATAAAAGTCAAACACATTCAAAAAAAGCATTTTGAATCAAATGAAAGTCAAATGCATTCAACAAAGCTAATTAAATAAAATGAAAGTCAAACACATTCAATCAAAGCTAATTGAATCAAATGAAAGTCTAATGCATTCTACAAAGCTAATTGAATGAAATGAAAGTCAAACACATTCAAACGAAGCTTTTTGAATCAAATGAAAGTTAAATGGAATCTACAAAGCTAATTAAATGAAATGAAAGTCAAACGTATTCAAACAAAGCTAATTGAATCAAATGAAATTCTAATACATTCTACAAAGCTAATAGAATCAAATAAAAGTAAAACACATTCGAACAAAGCATTTTGAATCAAATGAAAGTCAAATGCATTCAACAAAGCTAATTGAATAAAATGAAAGTCAAACACATTCAATCAAAGCTAATTGAATCAAATGAAAGTCTAATGCATTCTACAAAGATAATTGAATCAAATGAAAGTCAAACACATTCAAACGAAGCTTTTTGAATCAAATGAAAGTTAAATGGATTCTACAAAGCTAATTGAATCAAATAAAAGTCAAACACATTCAAACAAAGCTTTTTGAATCATATGAAAGTCAAATGCATTCAACAAAGCTAATTGAATCAAATTAAAGTTAAATGCATTCTACAAAGCTAATTGAATCAAATAAAAGTCAAACTCATTCAAACAAAGCTAATTAAATCAAATGAAAGTCTAATGCATTCTACAAAGCTAATTGAATCAAATGAAAGTCAAATGGATTCTACAAGGCTCATTGAATGAAATGAAAACCAAACATATTCAAATAAAGCTAATTGAATCAAATGAAATTCTATTACATTATACAAAGCTTATAGAATCAAATGAAAGTTAAACACATTTAAACAAAGCTTTTTGAATCAAATGAAAGTCAAATGCATTCAACCAAGCTAATTGAATCAAATGAAAGTTAAACACATTCAAACAAAGCTAATTGAATCAAATAAAAGTCAAACACATTCGAACAAAGCATTTTGAATCAAATGAAAGTCTAATGCATTCAACAAAGCTAATTGAATAAAATGAAAGTCAAACACATTCAATCAAAGCTAATTGAATCAAATGAAAGTCTAATGCATTCTACAAAGATAATTGAATCAAATGAAAGTCAAACACATTCAAACGAAGCTTTTTGAATCAAATGAAAGTTAAATGGATTCTACAAAGCTAATTGAATCAAATAAAAGTCAAACACATTCAAACAAAGCTTTTTGAATCATATGAAAGTCAAATGCATTCAACAAAGCTAATTGAATCAAATTAAAGTTAAATGCATTCTACAAAGCTAATTGAATCAAATAAAAGTCAAACTCATTCAAACAAAGCTAATTAAATCAAATGAAAGTCTAATGCATTCTACAAAGCTAATTGAATCAAATGAAAGTCAAATGGATTCTACAAGGCTCATTGAATGAAATGAAAACCAAACATATTCAAATAAAGCTAATTGAATCAAATGAAATTCTATTACATTATACAAAGCTTATAGAATCAAATGAAAGTTAAACACATTTAAACAAAGCTTTTTGAATCAAATGAAAGTCAAATGCATTCAACCAAGCTAATTGAATCAAATGAAAGTTAAACACATTCAAACAAAGCTAATTGAATCAAATGAAAGTCTAATGCATTCTACAAAGCTAATTGAATAAAATGAAAGTCAAACACATTCAAACAAAGCTTTTTAAATCAAAAGAAATTCAAATGCATTCATCAAAGCTAATTAAATCAAACGAAAGTCAAATGCATTCTACAAAGCTAATTAAATCAAATGAAAGTAAAACACATTCAAACAAAGCTAATTGATTCAAATGAAAGTCAAACACATTCAAACATAGCTTTTTGAATCATATGAAAGTCAAATGCATTCCACAAATCTAATTGAATCAAATGAAAGTCAAATGCATTCTACAAAGCGAAATGAATAAAATAAAAGTCAAATTCATTCAAACAAAGCTTTTTGAATCAAATGAAGGTCAAATGGATTCAACAAAGCTATCAAATGAAAGTTAAATGGAATCTACAAAGCTAATTAAATGAAATGAAAGTCAAACGTATTCAAACAAAGCTAATTGAATCAAATGAAATTCTAATACATTCTACAAAGATAATAGAATCAAATAAAAGTCAAACACATTCAAAAAAAGCATTTTGAATCAAATGAAAGTAAAATGCATTCAACAAAGCTAATTGAATAAAATGAAAGTCAAACACATTCAATCAAAGCTAATTCAATCAAATGAAAGTCTAATGCATTCTACAAAGCTAATTAAATCAAATGAAAGTCAAACACATTCAAACGAAGCTTTTTGAATCAAATGAAAGTTAAATGGAATCTACAAAGCTAATTAAATGAAATGAAAGTCAAACGTATTCAAACAAAGCTAATTGAATCAAATGAAATTCTAATACATTCTACAAAGATAATAGAATCAAATAAAAGTCAAACACATTCAAAAAAAGCATTTTAAATCAAATGAAAGTCAAATGCATTCAACAAAGCTAATTAAATAAAATGAAAGTCAAACACATTCAATCAAAGCTAATTGAATCAAATGAAAGTCTAATGCATTCTACAAAGCTAATTGAATGAAATGAAAGTCAAACACATTCAAACAAGCTTTTTGAATCAAATGAAAGTTAAATGGAATCTACAAAGCTAATTAAATGAAATGAAAGTCAAACGTATTCAAACAAAGCTAATTGAATCAAATGAAATTCTAATACATTCTACAAAGCTAATAGAATCAAATAAAAGTAAAACACATTCGAACAAAGCATTTTGAATCAAATGAAAGTCAAATGCATTCAACAAAGCTAATTGAATAAAATGAAAGTCAAACACATTCAATCAAAGCTAATTGAATCAAATGAAAGTCTAATGCATTCTACAAAGATAATTGAATCAAATGAAAGTCAAACACATTCAAACGAAGCTTTTTGAATCAAATGAAAGTTAAATGGATTCTACAAAGCTAATTAAATGAAATGAAAGTCAAACGTATTCAAACAAAGCTAATTGAATCAAATGAAATTCTAATACATTCTACAAAGCTAATATAATCAAATAAAAGTCAAACACATTCGAACAAAGCATTTTGAATCAAATGAAAGTAAAATGCATTCAACAAAGCTAATTGAATAAAATGAAAGTCAAACACATTCAATCAAAGCTAATTGAATCAAATGAAAGTCTAATGCATTCTACAAAGATAATTGAATCAAATGAAAGTCAAACACATTCAAACGAAGCTTTTTGAATCAAATGAAAGTTAAATGGATTCTACAAAGCTAATTAAATGAAATGAAAGTCAAACGTATTCAAACAAAGCTAATTGAATCAAATGAAATTCTAATACATTCTACAAAGCTAATAGAATCAAATAAAAGTCAAACACATTCAAACAAAGCATTTTGAATCAAATGAAAGTCAAATGTATTCAACAAAGCTAATTGAATAAAATGAAAGTCAAACACATTCAATCAAAGCTAATTGAATCAAATGAAAGTCTAATGCATTCTACAAAGATAATTGAATCAAATGAAAGTCAAACACATTCAAACGAAGCTTTTTGAATCAAATGAAAGTTAAATGGATTCTACAAAGCTAATTAAATGAAATGAAAGTCAAACGTATTCAAACAAAGCTAATTGAATCAAATGAAATTCTAATACATTCTACAAAGCTAATAGAATCAAATAAAAGTCAAACACATTCAAACAAAGCTTTTTGAATCAAATGAAAGTCAAACACATTCAAACAAAGCTTTTTGAATCAAATGAAAGTCAAATGCATTCATCAAAGCTAATTAGATCAAATGAAAGTCAAATGCATTTAACAAAGCTAATTAAATCAAATGAAAGTAAAACACATTCAAACAAAGCTAATTGATTCAAATGAAATTCTAATACATTCTACAAAGCTAATAGAATCAAATAAAAGTCAAACACATTCAAACAAAGCATTTTGAATCAAATGAAAGTCTAATGCATTCAACAAAGCTAATTAAATAAAATGAAAGTCAAACACATTCAATCAAAGCTAATTGAATCAAATGAAAGTCTAATGCATTCTACAAAGCTAATTGAATGAAATGAAAGTCAAACACATTCAAACGAAGCTTTTTGAATCAAATGAAAGTTAAATGGAATGTACAAAGCTAATTAAATGAAATGAAAGTCAAACGTATTCAAACAAAGCTAATTGAATCAAATGAAATTCTAATACATTCTACAAAGCTAATAGAATCAAATAAAAGTCAAACACATTCGAACAAAGCATTTTGAATCAAATGAAAGTCAAATGCATTCAACAAAGCTAATTGAATAAAATGAAAGTCAAACACATTCAATCAAAGCTAATTGAATCAAATTAAAGTCTAATGCATTCTACACAGATAATTGAATCAAATGAAAGTCAAACACATTCAAACGAAGCTTTTTGAATCAAATGAAAGTTAAATGGATTCTACAAAGCTAATTTAATGAAATGAAAGTCAAACGTATTCAAACAAAGCTAATTGAATCAAATGAAATTCTAATACATTCTACAAAGCTAATAGAATCAAATAAAAGTCAAACACATTCGAGCAAAGCATTTTGAATCAAATGAAAGTCAAATGCATTCAACAAAGCTAATTGAATAAAATGAAAGTCAAACACATTCAATCAAAGCTAATTGAATCAAATGAAAGTCTAATGCATTCTACAAAGATAATTGAATCAAATGAAAGTCAAACACATTCAAACGAAGCTTTTTGAATCAAATGAAAGTTAAATGGATTCTACAAAGCTAATTAAATGAAATGAAAGTCAAACGTATTCAAACAAAGCTAATTGAATCAAATGAAATTCTAATACATTCTACAAAGCTAATAGAATCAAATAAAAGTCAAACACATTCAAACAAAGCTTTTTGAATCAAATGAAAGTCAAACACATTCAAACAAAGCTTTTTGAATCAAATGAAAGTCAAATGCATTCATCAAAGCTAATTAGATCAAATGAAAGTCAAATGCATTTAACAAAGCTAATTAAATCAAATGAAAGTAAAACACATTCAAACAAAGCTAATTGATTCAAATGAAAGTCAAACACATTCAAACAAAGCTTTTTGAATCATATGAAAGTCAAACTCATTCAAACAAAGCTAATTAAATCAAATGAAAGTCTAATGCATTTTACAAAGCTAATTGAATCAAATGAAAGTAAAATGGATTCTACAAGGCTCATTGAATGAAATGAAAATCAAACATATTCAAATAAAGCTAATTGAATCAAATGAAATTCTATTACATTATACAAAGCTTATAGAATCAAATGAAAGTTAAACACATTTAAACAAAGCTTTTTGAATCAAATGAAAGTCAAATGCATTCTACAAAGCTAATTAAATCAAATGAAAGTAAAACACATTCAAACAAAGCTAATTGATTCAAATAAAAGTCAAACACATTCAAACAAAGCTTTTTGAATCATATGAAAGTAAAATGCATTCCACAAAGCTAATTGAATTAAATAAAAGTCAAAGGCATTCTACAAAGTTTATTAAATCAATTGAAAGTGAAAAGCATTCAAACAAAGCTAATTGAATCAATTGAAAGTCAAACACATTCAAACAAAGCTAATTAAATCAAATAAAAGTCTAATGCATTCTACAAAGCTAATTAAATCAAATGAAAGTCAAACACATTCAAACAAAACGTTTTGAATCAAATGAAAGTCAAACACATTCAAACAAAACGTTTTGAATCAAATGATAGTCAAACAGATTCAAACAAAGCTTTTTGAATCAAATGAAAGTCAAATGCATTCAACAAAGCTGATTGAATCAAATGAAAGTCAAATGCATTTTTAAAAAGCTAATTGAATCAAATGAAAGTCAAACTCATTCAAACAAATCTAATTGAATCAAATGAAAGTCTAATGCATTCTACAAAACTAATTGAATCAAATGAAAGTCTAATGCATTCTACAAAGCTAATTGAATCAAATAAAAGTCAAACACATTCAAAAAAAGCATTTTGAATCAAATGAAAGTCAAATGCATTCAACAAAGCTAATTGAATAAAATGAAAGTCAAACACATTCAAACAAAACTAATTGAATCAAATGAAAGTCTAATGCATTCTACAAAACTAATTGAATCAAATAAAAGTCAAACACATTCAAACAAAGCTTTTTGAATCATATGAAAGTCAAATGCATTCAACAAAGCTAATTGAATGAAATGAAAGTTAAATGCATTCTACAAAGCTAATTGAATCAAATGAAAGTCATACTCATTCAAACAAAGCTAATTAAATCAAATGAAAGTCTAATGCATTTTACAAAGCTAATTGAATCAAATGAAAGTAAAATGGATTCTACAAGGCTCATTGAATGAAATGAAAATCAAACATATTCAAATAAAGCTAATTGAATCAAATGAAATTCTATTACATTATACAAAGCTTATAGAATCAAATGAAAGTTAAACACATTTAAACAAAGCTTTTTGAATCAAATGAAAGTCAAATGCATTCTACAAAGCTAATTAAATCAAATGAAAGTAAAACACATTCAAACAAAGCTAATTGATTCAAATAAAAGTCAAACACATTCAAACAAAGCTTTTTGAATCATATGAAAGTCAAATGCATTCCACAAAGCTAATTGAATTAAATAAAAGTCAAAGGCATTCTACAAAGTTTATTGAATCAATTGAAAGTGAAAAGCATTCAAACAAAGCTAATTGAATCAATTGAAAGTCAAACACATTCAAACAAAGCTAATTAAATCAAATAAAAGTCTAATGCATTCTACAAAGCTAATTGAATCAAATGAAAGTCAAACACATTCAAACAAAACGTTTTGAATCAAATGAAAGTCAAACACATTCAAACAAAACGTTTTGAATCAAATGATAGTCAAACAGATTCAAACAAAGCTTTTGGAATCAAATGAAAGTCAAATGCATTCAACAAAGCTGATTGAATCAAATGAAAGTCAAATGCGCTTTTAAAAAGCTAATTGAATCAAATGAAAGTCAAATGCATTTTTAAAAAGCTAATTGAATCAAATGAAAGTCAAACTCATTCAAACAAATCTAATTGAATCAAATGAAAGTCTAATGCATTCTACAAAACTAGTTGAATCAAATGAAAGTCTAATGCATTCTACAAAGCTAATTGAATCAAATAAAAGTCAAACACATTCAAAAAAAGCATTTTGAATCAAATGAAAGTCAAATGCATTCAACAAAGCTAATTGAATAAAATGAAAGTCAAACACATTCAAACAAAACTAATTAAATCAAATGAAAGTCTAATGCATTCTACAAAACTAATTGAATCAAATAAAAGTCAAACACATTCAAACAAAGCTTTTTGAATCATATGAAAGTCAAATGCATTCAACAAAGCTAATTGAATGAAATGAAAGTTAAATGCATTCTACAAAGCTAATTGAATCAAATGAAAGTCATACTCATTCAAACAAAGCTAATTAAATCAAATGAAAGTCTAATGCATTTTACAAAGCTAATTGAATCAAATGAAAGTAAAATGGATTCTACAAGGCTCATTGAATGAAATGAAAATCAAACATATTCTGTTGTAGCCAAGCCTAACAACTTGGTTATGGACATTTCTTTGGTTCAAGACGTAGCATCATGTATTGGTGCTATGCATTCTATCCTTGGGCAGCAAGATATTCAACCCCTTGAATTTCTTGTTGTTCTTATTAACTAGTTTATTTTAGTTCTTTTTATGCTTTGAATAAATTGTAAACTTTAGTCATTTTAAGTTTGCAAATTAGTTATATTTTTTTCTTAGTTCTTTTTATCTGATTTTAGTTCGAAAACTATTGTCACATTCACACAAAAGTACAAGTACAAAGATACATCAATATGGCAGCCATTTAAGCTTGGAATCCGAAATTCTTTTACAAGGAATTTCAAAGCTTTGACTTGGGAGTTACAATCAGTTTTCAAAGAGGAATTACAAGCCATTACAAGCCTTAACTTCAGCCTTCAAGTGGCCGTTGATATCAGTCAACATTGGAGCATCTTAAGCCTTAATTTCAGCCTTCAATTGGCTGTTTAATTCAGTCAGCTTTTGGAGCAACTAAAGGGCGTCCAAGTACACCCTTGTCCACATACATTCAAGCTAATTTCAAGGCTTGAACCAAGGAGGAGTTACACTTCTTTGCTGTTTGAATTTGGGCGTGAAAATTGGAGGAAATACATCTCCAACTTGCTGCTTGGATGGGCGTGAATTAAGGGGAGTTACACTCTCTTAATTCTGATTTTATTTCAGCCTTAATTTGGAGGTTATAAGCCACCATTTTCTCTTTGATGTATCTAGTTAAATAAGGCTTCTTTTATTAATGTATCTAGACAACAAAAGCTGATTTGTACTTAGCTTTAGCTTAGGCGTGTAACAAGTGAGCTGAACAGCCACTTAAGTTAGCTTGTACTTAAGGATGCTTGTTTACTATAAATAGCAAGCAAATGTGAATGAAAAATCAGATTATTCAAACAAAAAAACTTGTCTTACATTCGTTTCTTGGATTAGAAACAAAAACCTGAAATTCTTGGATTTGGAATTTCGTTTCCTTTGCTTAGTTAGCTAGTTTAGGTTACTAGTTGGCTTGTGATCTTAGGAATCCAAAACGTTTCTTAGTGGTGTGACTTTATCTAAGAAGCCTTTGGTTCTTTAGCCTTATCTATCCCTCGGTTTATCCCTTGTGTATTTCGAGTGTTACTCCAAATATACAACATTTGGCGCTAGAAAGAGGGGGATCTAGCAAACAAATACCCAAACACATACCCCAAACACATACCCAAACACAAACCATGTCCGACATCCCACCCCCTAATTGGCAAGAATATGTCAATAAGGTTGCACAAGAGAAAGAAGATATGGAGCAACGAATGCAATATTTGCAAGGTCAGTTAAAAGATCTTTCTACTAAGTTGCGCCATCAAAAAGAGGGTTCACCCAATCATAGTGATGAAGAAGTGAGTGAATCTAATTTCAATCACAATGATAGACCTTTTCATGAAAGAGAAAGGTCACGGCCTAATAATGACATTAAGGCTGACATCCCGGAGTATGATGGCAAACTCGATGCTGATGAGTTTGTAGAATGGCTTAGAACTGATGTGGATCAAGAGGGAAATTCTTTTGAAGAGCCAATCATATTGGTTTTAAGGCCAATAGGGTTCGAGCTTGGAGTAAAGAATCAAGAATGGTTAACATGCGCAGCCATTGAAGAAGAAGTCAAGGACCAGTTGGGTTCCGACGACGGCAGCGGCGGCGACGCGCCGATCTGGGTGCCACGCGCCGGCTCCCTAGCTCCGGCCTGAGTCCAGCTACACGGCGGTGGGGCGCGTGTCGATGATGGCGGCGCGTGAGAAGGTGGTTCTGCGGCAGTACGAAAAGAAAGATTTTCCTAACTTAGTTTTTCTAGAGTTTTTGCTTGCAAGTTTTTACCTTTCACTTGAAAGGGTTTTTCTTGGTTTAAGCAATTAGGAATCTTCTTAATTTCTGTTATTTTATTTTAAAATAATTTCTAAGTCAATTAGGAATTGTTTTAAGAAGTTTTAGGTTAATTAGAACTAGTCTTATTACTAGTTTCCTAGTTCCATTAGAATTGGTTCTCCTATTCTATCTAGGATACTTGGGGATCAAGGCTAGGGTTTTTTCCTAGTTCGAATAGACTTAGGAATAGTTAGTTTTAGTCTATAAATAATGTAATTTTCGTGATTTTTCAGAAACATTCGAAAATCATTAAAATTCAAGTTAATTGTTTGTTTTGCTTAATTGCTTACAAATTCTTTTGCTAGTTTTCAATTCAAGGAGTTGTTTTGATAATTAGAACGTTCAATTCTTAGTTCTAGGAGTAGTCTAAGTTTTGTTCATCAAAGTACTTAGTTCCAGGAGTGGTCTAGGTAATTTGAGAGGCGTTGAATTCGTTCCAGGAGTGGTCGTTTTCAAAGTCATATCCGGTTCGTTATTCTTAAGTTGTTCGATTTTCTTAGGAAATTTGAAGGGCTTGTGTTACTTGTGTGATTTTAGATTCTTTATTAAGTTAAGGGGTTTAAATCCACATCAAATTGGTATCAGATTTCAGGGGTTTTTGATCGTTCAACAATTCGTTCATCAAATCGCACTTGTTCTCGGATAACCAGTTTTTCTGTCAACTTCAGAAGGCTCGTTCTCCTTCGTTACAAGGTCTTTTCAGGTGATTCTTTTTTTGATTTTGGGTGAAATTTTGTCTAATTTCTGCCTGTGAAATTTCGGAATTTTTCGAGTTCGTTTGCTATTAAACTGGACTGTTTTCCGCAACTGTGTCAGTTTTGGTCCGATTTAATACTTATTGCTCGTTGTGTGCGATTTTGTTCCAAGTTGTGTTGCGATTTTTGTGGGATATACCTGTGTGGATAAGGGTTCTTTTATTTCTGTTTTTTTCACATAATTATGGAGGAAGGGATCCGAAAATCTATGGATGAATTTGCAAAGTTACTTCAAGGTCATAAAAAGAAGAAAAAACATGAAGATGATAACGTAGATTTTGGCTTTGGTAACAAACATATGCTTATGGAGCGACTGAATTTACATGAAGAAATTATTTTTCAAGGTCAACAAGATAGTTTGTTTCATACTCGATGCAAAGTTGTTGATAGAACTTGTAGGGTGATCATTGATAGTGGTTCGTGTACCAATGTAGCGTCTACAGAGATGGTTACTAAACTCCAACTTCCTACAAGAGATCATGAAAAACCATATAAGTTGGGTTGGCTAGATAATTCTATGGGTTTTCATGTAGAACAACAAGCTTTGGTGAATTTCTCCATTGGCAATTACAAGGAAGAATTATGGTGCGATGTGATTCCTATGAGTGCTTGTCACGTTCTTTTAGGAAGACCATGGCAATTTGATCGACATGTTAAACATGATGGTGTGGCCAACACATATTCGGTCAAGGTGGGAAACAAGAGGTTCAAACTTATTCCTTTAACTATTATTCCATGCCGCGTTAAAGTTAAAGAGATGGAGGAAGATTGTCAAAAGGATAAGGAAGAGGAACATGTAGGTGCTAAAGAGCTCGAAGAAAAGGTGAGTGAAACAATTGATGTTCCAATTGTGTGTGACGTTGTTCAAGATCAGATTATTCATAATGATCTACCAATGGTGGTGTCGGAAAAGGTTTTTGATACTATTGAGGAGCCATTCGTGAATCAAGATAATAATTTAATGGTTTCTTTAGAAGTGGTGGATTCATTAGGCATGCATAAAAAGAAGAAATTGTTAGTCATACATGAGAAAAATATCATGAAGCCTAAAGTGTTCTTATGGTCAACTTCGAAGACCAAGGACCAAATTGAGAATTGGTTGTTTCTAAAATATTGCCTTGCTCGTGGTGATGTTGTTACATTGCTTAAAATTGCTAGCGTTGAGGTAATAGTTCTTTTGGCTTGTATTCGTCGAATTTGGATGGTTTCATGGAATTGTTCTCCTTACATGGATGATGCGAATTTGAGGACAAATTCTTTTGAAGAGGGGGAGAATGATGTGGATCAAGAGGGAAATTCTTTTGAAGAGCCAATCATATTGGTTTTAAGGCCAATAGGGTTCGAGCTTGGAGTAAAGAATCAAGAATGGTTAACATGCGCAGCCATTGAAGAAGAAGTCAAGGACCAGTTGGGTTCCGACGACGGCAGCGGCGGCGACGCGCCGATCTGGGTGCCACGCGCCGGCTCCCTAGCTCCGGCCTGAGTCCAGCTACACGGCGGTGGGGCGCGTGTCGATGATGGCGGCGCGTGAGTAGGTGGTTCTGCGGCAGTACGAAAAGAAAGATTTTCCTAACTTAGTTTTTCTAGAGTTTTTGCTTGCAAGTTTTTACCTTTCACTTGAAAGGGTTTTTCTTGGTTTAAGCAATTAGGAATCTTCTTAATTTCTGTTATTTTATTTTAAAATAATTTCTAAGTCAATTAGGAATTGTTTTAAGAAGTTTTAGGTTAATTAGAACTAGTCTTATTACTAGTTTCCTAGTTCCATTAGAATTGGTTCTCCTATTCTATCTAGGATACTTGGGGATCAAGGCTAGGGTTTTTTCCTAGTTCGAATAGACTTAGGAATAGTTAGTTTTAGTCTATAAATAATGTAATTTTCGTGATTTTTCAGAAACATTCGAAAATCATTAAAATTCAAGTTAATTGTTTGTTTTGCTTAATTGCTTACAAATTCTTTTGCTAGTTTTCAATTCAAGGAGTTGTTTTGATAATTAGAACGTTCAATTCTTAGTTCTAGGAGTAGTCTAAGTTTTGTTCATCAAAGTACTTAGTTCCAGGAGTGGTCTAGGTAATTTGAGAGGCGTTGAATTCGTTCCAGGAGTGGTCGTTTTCAAAGTCATATCCGGTTCGTTATTCTTAAGTTGTTCGATTTTCTTAGGAAATTTGAAGGGCTTGTGTTACTTGTGTGATTTTAGATTCTTTATTAAGTTAAGGGGTTTAAATCCACATCAAGAACGGTGGAGAGAGTGTTTGATTACAAGCAAACACCGGAAGAAAAAAAGGTGAAGATTGTAGCCTTGAAGTTAAGAAAATATGCCTCAACTTGGTGGGCTAGTGTGTGTGCCAAAAGGGAAAGGCAAGACAAAGAGAAAGTGAGATCGTGGACCAAGATGAAAAAGATGCTGAAACAAAAGTTTCTTCCCACATACTATGTGCAAGAAAACTTTTCCAAGTTCCACAACCTCAAACAAGGTACAAAATCAGTAGAAGAATATGCTAGGGAATTTGAAGGATTTGTCATGAAATGTGGAGTAGAGGAAGATGAACCTCAAACATTGGTGCGCTTTTTGGGAGGACTTGACCCAAAAATAGCCAATGTGGCCGAACTACACCCTTACACCACCCGTGAAGAGCTCATTATCTTAGCACATAAGATTGAGCAGCAACAAAAAGCAAGAGGCAAAAGTGAATCATCACGTTTTGCATCTCAAACCTCATTTCCCCAAAAAAAGCAAACATCAAATTTCCCACCTTTCAAACCCACATCCAATCAGCCTACTTCTAAACCACCTTCACAAAACACCCAAAATTCCAACCCAAAACCAGCCCCAAGAAGATGTTTTCGGTGTCAAGGCCTTGGACATTTGGCTAGTGATTGTCCAAATAAAAGGATTGTCACTTTGATTGAGCATGAAGAGGAGGACGAATTAGAAATTGAAGTGGACAGCAACCTTGAGGAGCATGATGATTATGCGTGTCTTGGACCCGATGAAGGAGAATGCTTGGTGGTTCGACGTACACTAAGCAATATGATTGGCAAAGCAGGGAGTTTGCAACGTGAGGCAATCTTTCACACTCGTTGCACCATTGGTAGTAAGGTATGTACCTTGATTATTGATGGAGGTAGTTGTACCAATGTAGCTTCACAAGTAATGATAGACAAACTGAAAATAAAAACCGTCCCTCACCCTAAACCTTATGTGATTCAATGGCTAAATCATGGTAAAGGGATTCAAGTAACACAACAAGCCTTGTTATCATTTAGCATTGGTAAAACTTATGAGGAAGAATTATGGTGTGATGTTATACCTATGGATGCATGTCATATTTTACTTGGTAGACCTTGGCTATTTGATAGGCGTGTGATGCATGATGGGTATAAAAACACATATTCCTTCACTAAGGATGGACAGAAAATACTCCTTACCCCTCTAAACCTAAAAAAACGGCCACCCCATATCCACACCCCCCACTTCCCTTACCACTCTCATAAATTCAGAATTGCATGAGTATAAAGCTCACAAACAATTCATTTTAAGCCAACTTGATACCCCTTCCCAACCGACACAAAAAGAACCACACCCACTCCTCACCCCTCTTCTCAAAACCTGTTCCCATGTTTTCCCCGAAGACATTCCCCATGGCCTACCCCTAAAACGTGACATACAACACAAAATTGATCTTGTTCCCGGATCAATGCTCCCAAACAAACCAGCCTATAGAACCACTCCAAAAAAAACCGAAGAGATTAGGAGGCAAGTGGAAGAATTACTGTCCAAGGGTCTTATTCGTAAGTCTCTTAGTCCATGTGCTTGTCCTACTTTGATTGTGCCTAAGAAGAATGGAGAATGGAGAATGTGTGTTGATAGTAGGTCAATCAATAAAATCACTATCAAGTACCGGTTTCCTATTCCAAGGTTGAATGATTTACTTGATGATTTGCATGGTTCTAAAGTGTTCTCTAAAATTGATTTGAGAAGTGGCTATCATCAAATTCGAATTTTCGAAGGAGATGAATGGAAAACCGCTTTCAAGACAAAGGAGGGCCTCTATGAGTGGCTTGTGATGCCATTTGGTTTGTCTAATGCACCATCTACATTTATGCGCCTTATGAATCAGGTTATGCAACCTTTCATGGGTAAATTTGTTGTAGTTTATTTTGATGATATTTTGGTGTATAGTAGGGAGGAAGAAGAGCATTCTATGCACTTGCAACAGGTTTTTGAAGCCCTTGAACGTGAGAAATTGTATGGTAACTTAGAGAAGTGTCATTTCTTCACTTCCCAAGTTATTTTTCTTGGCTTTAAAGTCTCATCACAAGGCATTGAAGTTGATGAAAAGAAAGTTGCTGCAATTCGTGAGTGGCCCACGCCACAAACCATGCAACAAGTTCGAAGCTTTCATGGACTTGCTTCTTTCTATAGAAGATTTGTGCGGAATTTTAGTACCCTCATGGCACCTATCACGGAGCTAACTAAAAATCAGAAGTTAGTTTGGAATGATAAGGCTCAAAAGGCCTTTGATGAGATAAAACATCAACTTACTAGTGCACCTATTCTTTCTTTGCCTAACTTTGATGAAGTTTTTGAAGTTGAATGTGATGCTAGTGGAGTTGGTATTGGTGCTGTCTTGTCACAAGTTGGGCGTCCTCTTGCCTACTTTAGTGAAAAACTCAATGAAGCACAACGGAAGTATAGCACCTATGATAAGGAGTTCTTTGCTCTTGTTCGTGCTTTGGACCATTGGAGACATTACCTCATTTCCAAGGAGTTCATCCTTCATTCAGATCATGAAGCCCTCAAATATCTTCAAAGCCAACAAAAACTCCAACCTCGCCATGCCAAATGGGTGGAGTATTTGCAAGCTTTTCATTTTGTGATCAAGCATAGGAGAGGCGCCATGAACAAAGGAGCTGATGCGCTTTCAAGGAGATACACACTCTTGAATTCTTTCAAAGCAAGGGTGATTAGCGTTGAAGATGTGAAAGCAAGTTACAAAAATGATCATGACTTTGGTGATTTATTTTTAAAATGTTCTAATCATGCTTACAAAGATTATTACATTTTAGATGGCTATTTGTTCAAAGGAAACAGGTTGTTCATTCCAAGATCAAGCCTAAGAGAATCTCTTATCAAAGAGTTTCATGAAGGAGGAATGGCGGGACACTTTGGCATAGAGAAAACTACTCTTCTTGTCCAAGAATACTTTCATTGTCCTAGGTTGGTCCGTGATGTGGAGTTCATTGTGAAGAGATGTGTGATATGTCAAAAGGCCAAGAGTCATAGTCTACCACAAGGCTATCTTTTGCCCTTACCTATTCCACAAGCACCATGGGAGGATATTAGTCTTGATTTCGTTGTGGGACTTCCTATCACCCAACGAAAGAAAGATTCTATAATGGTTGTTGTGGATCGATTTTCTAAAATGGCTCATTTTATTGCTTGTCATTCAACTTATGATGCTACTCATGTTGCTAACTTGTTTTTCAACGAGATTGTTCGTTTGCATGGTGTACCTAAATCCATGGTGAGTGATCGTGATCCAAAATTTCTAAGTCATTTTTGGCTTACATTATGGAGGAAGATGGGCACGAAATTGAACTTTAGCACTTCAAGTCATCCTCAAACAGATGGTCAAACCGAAGTGACTAATAGAACTTTGGGATCCTTGCTGCGGTCTTTGGCTACTAAACGTCCCAAGCAATGGGAAGAGATGATTCCTCATGCGGAGTTTGCTTACAATCGTGTGCCTAGCAAGACAACAGGTTTGAGTCCTTTTGAAGTGGTGTATGGATTCAATCCGTGCACTCCTATTGATCTCACTCCCATTCCCTCACCAAACAAGTTCAGCAATGATGCCGAGGTGCGCGCAAAAGAAATCAAGTCTATGCATGAGCAAGTTCGTTCCAAAATTGAACAAGCTAATGCAAAGACAAAGGCATACTATGACAAGAAAAGAAAGGAGGTCCGTTTTCAGCCCGGTGACTTAGTTTGGATTCATCTTCGAAAGGAAAGATTTCCTTCCAAAAGGCGGTCCAAGGTTAGTCCTCGTAGTGATGGTCCATTTGCTATTGTTGAAAAAGTGAATGATAATGCTTACAAAGTTGAGTTGCCCGGAGATTATGGTGTTTCTAGCACCTTTAATGTGGCTGATTTATCACCTTACTATGATGAGTTTGAGGAGTTGCCGAGTTTGAGGGCAAACTCTTTTCAAGAAGGGGGGAATGTTGTAGCCAAGCCTAACAACTTGGTTATGGACATTTCTTTGGTTCAAGACGTAGCATCATGTATTGGTGCTATGCATTCTATCCTTGGGCAGCAAGATATTCAACCCCTTGAATTTCTTGTTGTTCTTATTAACTAGTTTATTTTAGTTCTTTTTATGCTTTGAATAAATTGTAAACTTTAGTCATTTTAAGTTTGCAAATTAGTTATATTTTTTTCTTAGTTCTTTTTATCTGATTTTAGTTCGAAAACTATTGTCACATTCACACAAAAGTACAAGTACAAAGATACATCAATATGGCAGCCATTTAAGCTTGGAATCCGAAATTCTTTTACAAGGAATTTCAAAGCTTTGACTTGGGAGTTACAATCAGTTTTCAAAGAGGAATTACAAGCCATTACAAGCCTTAACTTCAGCCTTCAAGTGGCCGTTGATATCAGTCAACATTGGAGCATCTTAAGCCTTAATTTCAGCCTTCAATTGGCTGTTTAATTCAGTCAGCTTTTGGAGCAACTAAAGGGCGTCCAAGTACACCCTTGTCCACATACATTCAAGCTAATTTCAAGGCTTGAACCAAGGAGGAGTTACACTTCTTTGCTGTTTGAATTTGGGCGTGAAAATTGGAGGAAATACATCTCCAACTTGCTGCTTGGATGGGCGTGAATTAAGGGGAGTTACACTCTCTTAATTCTGATTTTATTTCAGCCTTAATTTGGAGGTTATAAGCCACCATTTTCTCTTTGATGTATCTAGTTAAATAAGGCTTCTTTTATTAATGTATCTAGACAACAAAAGCTGATTTGTACTTAGCTTTAGCTTAGGCGTGTAACAAGTGAGCTGAACAGCCACTTAAGTTAGCTTGTACTTAAGGATGCTTGTTTACTATAAATAGCAAGCAAATGTGAATGAAAAATCAGATTATTCAAACAAAAAAACTTGTCTTACATTCGTTTCTTGGATTAGAAACAAAAACCTGAAATTCTTGGATTTGGAATTTCGTTTCCTTTGCTTAGTTAGCTAGTTTAGGTTACTAGTTGGCTTGTGATCTTAGGAATCCAAAACGTTTCTTAGTGGTGTGACTTTATCTAAGAAGCCTTTGGTTCTTTAGCCTTATCTATCCCTTGGTTTATCTATCCCTTGGTCACGTGTCGCCTGTGACAGGTGTCGCACGGTGACAGGCGACGGCCTGCTACAGGTGTCACCTTGCAAACGGCCGAGAGATTTTCCCGCCCAAATTTTGAATTTGGAAGCGACCCTTCGCCTTCTCACTTTGCCTATAAAAGGAAGTGCTGACTTCGGTCATTTTCACATTTGAGAACTTTGCGAGAACATTCGGACCCCTGAACTTGCTTTGACATTTCGGACATTTTCTGCCTACCGCCTGTTCTGACAAGCCGACTGCACCGGACTTCCAAGACTTCATCAACCGTCACTCGTTCAGGTAACTCAGTTCTCTTACTCTTAATTTTCTTTTTATTTTTTGAAATGGCACCACGGAAGCACACGACACGACCTAAGTTAGTGATCAGCCGGTCACCGGGGACGGCTGAATCTAGGACTAGGAGTGCCGCCTGCCCTTTTCTGGACCCATCTTTGCCCTTTATACAAAGTCCGACTGTATCTGTGTCTATGCAGAACGTGATGGCCAGAACAAAACAGACTGCTATGATATCAAACTCAGACGGCTCCTCCCAAAGGGTGCTCATTAGTGAAACATCTGACCAGGCGCCAGATGTAGAATTGAAACGAGGCGACTGCCAAGCCGACAGTTCTGAGAGAGGGGCCAAGGTGGTCCCTTCCCATCTTACCGTGGACATGTCTAATTTTCCTCCTGCTCCTTCTAAGGGAGAGGAGGCGGGCCCCTCTGGGAGAGGGAGGAGTCGTCCTCTTCGGACTCGTCAGAGGACGAGTCCGAGTCCAGCTCTTCTGGCCACAGTTCTCCAGGCTCAGAAGAAAGACATAGCCGCCTACAAGAGGCGAGACTTTCTCATGCAGTTGAGAAGGGGGACAATTGGGCGGAGCCGTCCGCCTCTTACAGAGAGGAAAACGCCCCCTACTACTGCATGGTACCCCGGGGCCGGATCGCAACCATGCAAGACAAAGTGGCGAGCTTTATTGCTAACCACAGAATGGGCCCGGAATTTTTACTGTTCGTGCCGGATCCAGAAGACACTGTCGTCTGGCCGGCTGGTACCAGCTATGATGACGGCTGCTTTGGCTGCTATGTGGCGGCCATCAAAGCTGGACTGCGCTTCCCATTACATCCGGCTGTTCAGCGGATTTTAGATGGGTATGATTTGGGGTTATGGCAGTTAGCCCCCAACTCTTGGGTAAACGTACTCGGCTATGTGGCTGGGTGCGAAATGTACGGGGTGGAGCCAAGCTTTGAGGCTTTCGCCCACATGAACTATCTCAGCCGGACCCCTAAGTCGGGAGGTACCGGCTGGTATCAATTAACAAGCCATAGGGGTTACCTCATGACGAGAGGTAAGGCGAACAAATGGAAGGATTGGCGGAACACCTTCCTTATCATTGAGGGTTCAGACACGGAGCTGAACCAACGTTTTAACAAGTGGAATAGGGATCCGCCTCTTCTCGCAGGCGGCCGCAGCATGCCGCCTGTTCCCCCAAAGGCTAAAAGAGAGATCCTAGACAAAGGACTCTTCAAAGTAGAGACTAGGGTGAACCCTACTTCAGGGGTACGAGAGCAAGTACCCCTAAACTGCGTCCCGAGCTTCAAGTGGCTCTATGACGAGTACTTTTTGGCCGCCTGTGGCCTCAGCAGTCGGTGCTCTAGAGGTAGCCGGCCTGACAAATACTCTGTTTTTTCACGCCTTGTTTACTTGGGATTTTTACTAACTTTGCTGTTTATTTCTTGCAGCTGACGCCATGAGTAAAATAACAGCATCCAAGACTGCGGCGGCCATGTTGCGGGCCTCTCTCATGCAACAGTCTTATGCCGACTCCCCCAACAAGGGGGCACCCTTGGTAGGCTTCGAAAACTCTTCCTCTTTTAGTTGTCTTATGCATATACTAACTCTTTTTGTTTTCAGTCTGGCACTCCAAGGGCTTCTTCCTCGCAACAGCCGGACCCCAAGGCCCGGAGGACGACTGTTGCAAGCTCTCCTGGGTCTTCCAGGAAAACGGTGGCGGCTGAGAAGCAGCCGGCCACTTCTTCTAAAACCCCGGCGGGGCCGCCTAGAAGTATGGACAATTACTTGTAAAAACTCATTTGCTTCCTTCTTGACTAGGTCTAACTTGCTTTTTTCTTACGCTTGATGCAGCCGGCCCTCAGGGGCTTGACTTGGTTGAGGTAGCCAAGTCCATGGTCAAAGTCGTTCCTCCATCTGAAAGGGAGGCGGTCAGGGGTGCCGGCACCCTTGACCTTGATGGGATTTCAGGGATCCTTGCTGAGGTATACTTAGCATATTTTTGAGTATTTGAGTTCCAGGACGCCTGTTATCTTTTTTGTTTGGAAACTGACGCCTGTTTTTTTTGTACTTAGGCCCTGCTCCGAGTTAACAGCCTTCGCAAGCCGATTGATCGGAAAAACAAAGAGGTAAAGGCCGCAAAAGCTATGGCCGCCTCCAACTGTGATAAGGCAATGTTTCAAATTGCCCAAAATGAAGTACTGACCATTGATCTTCTTTATTATCAGGCGCAGGCTACCGCCGCTGTTCGGGCTCAGTTAGAGGCGGCCCAAAAGAAGGTTGACGAGCTGGAGGCGACCGTCACAAATCTTAAGGCCGAGCTGAAACCTCTTCGCCAAAAAATGCACTCTTACGAAGCCATGGAGAAATCTTTGGCCAACGTAAAAGAACGCCTGGTGAGCCAAGAGAAGAGTCTTACCCAAGAGCTCTCGGAAAAGGCCGAGCAAGAGAAGAAAGAGCTCGTCCGGGAGATGGTGGAAGACTCCGCTCAAATCCAGCGCATGACCTGGGGCCGACTGTTCCCCAGTGCCGACTTTGCCTCATGGGAAAGAACGTACCGCCAGTGTTCGGAAACATATAATCAACATATCCTGGCGGCTGCTGAAGAAGAGGCGTTGGAAGAAGAGGAGGAAGAGCCGGTTGTGGCGCTTGTGCCACTTGGGGGTAAGGCATCAAAAGAGGGTGCAGCTAAAGCCGAGTCCAGCAAGAAGAGTGCTGACCAGGCGGCAGCTGCTAATACTGAACTGCCCCCTTCTTAAGCTTAAAGTATATTTTTTCCACGGCCTGCGTGCCGTTTGCTTTGTATTTACCCGGCCAGGGGGCCGGGGTTTTGAATATTTTGCTGGTCTTTAATGACCGGCTTATTTTTAATCAAATTTTTGTTTTGATTCAATTTTGTCTAAGTATTCCATATCTAATATCCCATTGTTAACTAGACCGACTGTTGTGTATGGCCGAACGTTGCAGACAGGTACAAATAGTAAGTACGCCGCCTATGCCCCTGGACGACTGGTTGTCTGTTTCCAGGATAGACGATCAGTCGGCCATTTATTCAATCGGTCTGACCAAGTAAATAGTATTACCTAGTCGCCAGGGAATTAAGTAGGATAACAAGCGGCGGGTACCTAGCAAGAGTAGTGGCTATTAACTCAATAGGTACCCCCTGCATTTATCCCAAGTAATACAGGCGGTCATCTGACTCAAATGTCAACTGCTACCACTGGTTTGGTTAGTGATAGAGTTATCCTTGTCTCAAAAACGGCTACGTGGTTGCCCTTGGGGACAGTCGTATAGGTGCCGTGTAATTAGTTTATAGAGCAATGTTCCACCCAAAAGGGAGCTGCTCTCTGCGACGAATTTCATCCGGAGGGATGCCGTCGGACGCCTGCTATGATGTTGGGATAGGTCGTATTAGTTTTGTAGATTTGATCAGGTGGCTTGGCGCCTAGTCTGATCATTCGGCCGGTGGCCTTGGTAAGTTCTTGGTGAACGTAGGTGCTAAGTAAAAGAAGGGTAGCCGCCTGTTAGGCACAGGGGCGGCCAGGCCCTAATCTTTTTAGCTAAGTATTGTGAGTAAAATACTCAATGGAGAGTAGCCGACTGTAAAGGAACAGACGGCATGCCCCTCTGAAGATTGAGTAAAAAACTCAAATGGAGAGTAGCCGACTGTAAAGGTACAGAAGGCATGCCCCTCTGAAGATAGAGTGAAAAAACTCAATGGAGAGTTTCCGACTGTAAAGGTACAGACGGCATGCCCCTCGTAATACAAAAATTGAATAGTAAGTGCAAACTTTATTAGGTAGCTCTTTACTTTACATCTTTCAGAAGAAATATTTTTTAAGGTTATCTACATTCCAAGTTCGAGGCAATGGTTGTCCGTCTGGTGTTTCCAGACGGTAGGTACCGTCCCTGACTTCCTCATAGATTCGGTAGGGTCCTTCTCAGTTGGGAGTTAGTTTGCCAGACTCATTAGCCCTACCAACTGCTTCCATTTTTCTAAGTACAAAGTCCCCTACTTTGAGTGGACGTCTGTGTACTTTTTTGTTGTATGATCTAGTCATTCTCAGGCGATAGATTTCATGGCGCAAGACAGCATTGCCCCTCTTTTCAGGAAGTGAGTCTAATGCCAGGCGCATGGCTTCCCAGTTTGCCTCTTCGTCATATAGCATTACTCGAAGAGTCGGCTCGTAGTGTTCTATTGGAAGAACAGCTTCCGCACCATAAGTTAGGAGGAATGGAGTTTCTCCAGTCGCCCCTTTTTCAGTCGTCCTAATGGCCCAGAGAACATGTGGTAGTTCATCCGCCCATAGGCCGCCTGCTCGTTCAATCTTTTTCTTGAGACCGTCTGAGATGATTTTATTAAAGGCTTCTACTTGGCCGTTTGCTTGTGGACGACCGACAGATGCAAAGTAGTGTGCAATTCCTTGGTCTCCCAACCAGCTTTTGAGAACAGGCGTCTCAAATTGGGGACCATTATCAAAAACCATAGACATGGGAACCCCGAACCGAGTGATGACGTTTTTCCAAATGAATGAAATTACATCTTTCGTCTTGATTCCCTTTACAGCCTCCGCCTCTACCCATTTCGTGAAGTAGTCAACGGCAACAAGTATATACCTTCTGCCGCCTGTAGCAGGCGTATATGGACCCAGAATGTCCATGCCCCACTTAGCAAACGGTAGTGGGCTGTGAATGGTGGTGAGGTCAGTAGCCGGACGGTGAATTAATTTGCCAAACCTTTGGCACTTGTCACATTTTTTCACCATCTCCATTGCATCTGCTTCCAAAGTAGGCCAAAAGTAGCCCTGCCGCCTTGCCCTTTGAGCAAGCATCCTACCACCTATATGAGAAGCACAGAAACCAGAGTGAAGATCATCTAGTATCTCTCGTCCCTTTTCAGGAGTAACACACTTTAAGAAGGGTTGAAGGTACCCCCTCTTGTGAAGTTCTCCCTGTATCATTTCAAAACAGGAGGCTCGTTTTTTCAGTGTTGCCGCCTGTTGAGGATCATCCGGCAGTGTACCGTTTGTCAGATATGCCCTGATTGAATCCATCCAGGTTGAGCTTCTGTCTAGGATTCCAATAGGGTTTTCCTCGATGCTTCTCTTCTCCATTACTTCCCAAAAAACAGTTCGAGGAGTATCGGAGGAGGCGGATGATGCTAATTTTGACAGTGCATCTGCCTGGTTGTTTTCTGATCTTG
Organism: Chenopodium quinoa; assembly: GCF_001683475.1. Taxonomy (NCBI): domain Eukaryota; kingdom Viridiplantae; phylum Streptophyta; class Magnoliopsida; order Caryophyllales; family Amaranthaceae; genus Chenopodium; species Chenopodium quinoa. The sequence goes on along the minus strand of NW_018743986.1, from coordinate 51,956 downwards.
GCACTTGGATCAGATGGAAATCCTCAAGGGAGCCGACTGCTTGTCGGACCGCCTGTAAATACTTTATCATGGCCGGATGGGTTGCTTCGTATTCGCCATTGTACTGACTCACTATCAATTGTGAATTAGAACAGGCGTCTATTTTTCTTGCCCCTGCCGTCGTGCACATGCGGATCCCGGCTAGTAAAGCTTCATATTCTGCCTCATTGTTTGAAGCCTGAAAACTGAAGCGTAGAGCATACTCGAACCTGTCGCCCTCTGGAGATTGACATACGACGCCTGCTCCACAACCATTTGAAGTAGAGCTTCCGTCCACATATACCTTCCAGACTTGGTCTGGAACTTGAGATTCAGGAGGACGAGTCATCTCTACAATAAAGTCAGCAAAGGCTTGCCCCTTCACTGCTTTTCTAGGCTCGAAAGTAATTTCGAGGCTCTGTATTTCTATGGCCCATTTGATCATTCGTCCTGACGACTCCATGATGGTAAGGGGCCGCTTGATTGGTTGGTCGGTATACACGACGACTGAATGTGCCAAAAAGTAGGGCTTCAATTTTTTAACAGCCATGAAGAGTGCAAGACCAAATTTCTCCACTAGGGGATACCTCAACTCGGCATTTTTCAGTACGTGACTGACAAAGTAGACCGGGAGCTGACAGCCGTCCCTTTCAGCAAGGAGCACAGCGCTTAACGCATGATCAGAGACGGCCAGGTACATGTAGAGATCCTCTTTGGGCAAAGGGCTGACCAGCCTCGGCAAGGAATGCAAGTGAACTTTTAATTTCTGGAAGGCGGCCTCAGCATCCGGCCCCCATTCAAACCTTGCCTTTTTCTTAATTGCCTGGAAAAAGTATAGGCATTTGTCGCCTGATCGGCTTAGGAATCTCCCCAAGGCCGCCAGACAACCTGTTAACTTCTGAACCTCTCGGATGGTACGAGGCGACTGCATGTCAATGACCGCCTGCACCTTCTCAGGGTTCGCCTCTATTCCTCTCTGATTGATAAGGAATCCGAGAAATTTCCCAGACTCAACTCCAAATACACATTTCTTGGGATTGAGCATGACATGGTGCCGCCTGAGTGTGGCGAAAGTTTCTCGGAGGTCCGTCAGATGATCTTTCTGAAGTTTAGTCTTGACAATCATATCATCAATATATGCCTCGACGTTTCTCCCAATCTGATCAAAGAACACTGTGTTTATCATTCGTTGGAAGGTAGCCGGGGCATTCTTAAGACCAAACGGCATGACCGTGTAACAGTATAACCCCTGATCAGTGACGAAGGCCGTCTTCTCCTGATCTTTCTTCCATAAAGGAATTTGATGGAAACCAGAATAGGCGTCCATAAAACTCATCAAGGCATGGCCGGCTGTTGAGTCGACCAGGTTATCAATTTTAGGCAGAGGGTAACTGTCTTTGGGGCACGCCTTGTTCAAGTCTGTGTAGTCTACACACATTCGCCAGGTGCCATTCGGCTTTTTAACAAGCACCACATTTGCAACCCAGTCTGGGAAGTAACATTGCCGAATGAACCCTGCATCAAGTAATTTTTTAACTTCGGCAGCTGCCGCCTGACTTCTTTCTTCGCCATGGTTCCGCTTCTTTTGCCGTACCGGCTTCTTTTTCGGATCCACAGCGAGTTTATGTACTGCAAGATCAGGACTAATGCCTGCATTTCATGGACTTCAAATGCAAAGATGTCCTTGTATTCTTTCAATAGATTATGAAAGTCGTCACCAAGGTTTCTCAGAGCAGTCGTCCCAACTTTGACTGTTCGGTCAGGACGTGAGTCGTCTAAGATAAGGTCCGCATGCTCACCAGCCGGCTGAGGGCGGAACTCATCCGGCCGCTCCTCTGCCAATGATTGCTATTTTCTTGCTTTTCTTGCGGACTCTGTCTGGGACGCCTTTCTCTTTTTGTCGCCTGTTTCTTGAACAGGCGCACTCTCCTTGACATTGTCAAGGTCTGTTTTTTCTCCACTTGACCTAGTGGCCATAACAGTGGGCTTGACATCCGAGAGGTAGCACTCTCGGGCCATCCTCTGATCTCCCCTTAGGGAGCCGACTGTTCCATTATCCCTCTCAAACTTAAGCAGCATAAGAGACGGGATTATAACAGCCTTGGAATTATTCAGGGTTGGTCGACCCAGAGTCATGTTGTAGGCCGAGAGTTCCTCTACTACTAGGAACCGGACTACCATGTGTCGTCCTTCCCCTTTTTCGCCCAGGCGAATGGGTAAATCTACTCGTCCCAGTGGGTGGACGACTCCTCCTCCAAACCCTATTAAAGGGTGGGAGGCCGGATGTATGCAGTTCGTCTGATATTTCAGTTTTGACAAACATTTGCTGCTGATGAGATCTGAGGAGCTCCCGGTATCTATGAGGATTCGGCCAACTCTCTGGTTGGCCACTTTACATTCAATAACGAGAGGGTCGTCATGCGGCCCCCTTACCCCTCCTAGATCCTCTTCAGTGATGACAATCTCAGGAAATGTATATTTGGACGGTCGTTCTTGGTGAACGAAATTTACATCTAACCGCCTTATATTATCTTTATTGCCCCTAATAGTGGGGCCGCCTCCTGAGAAGCCGCCTGCAATGGTGTAGACGACTGCATCATCTGTATCGGAACTGTCGGCCTGTTGATTCTTTTTGGCCGACTGCTTTGTTGAGGAAGTGTTCCCCGTAGATTTTTTGACATAATTGTCAAGATCACCTTGCTCAGCCAAGCGGTCTAGGTACCGCATGAGACTGATGCAGTCATTGGTGTAATGACCAACGTCATCATGATAAGCACAGATTTTGTCTTGGTTCCGGTTGTTTGCAGAACCCTTCATGGGGAGCGGCTTCTCAATTGAGAACCGTCCCTTTATTTCTTTTAGGATAAACTGGTTATCCTTGTTAAACACATACTTTGGGGAGTATGGTTTGAATTCTTTTTTCTTTTTCTGGGCCGGCTGTTTAGAGGAATCAGCCGCCCAGACCTCTTTTCTTTTCTCATCTTTATTAGACGACTGTTTCTGTCGTCCCTCTCTTTTGTCGAACCTTTTCCCGTCCGACTGTTTTATCGTACACAGATCAGTCGCCTGTATATAGGCTTCTGCTTCAATCAAGGCCTCTTGAAGAGTCGCCACCCTTTTTCGAACTAAATCAAATTTGAAGGTAGACCCGTCTTTGAGACCTCTAAAAAAGTCAGTATAAGCTACCTCATCCGGTAACCCTTGAACCTGTATTCTCATCAGGTTGAACCGCCTGATGTAAGAACGAAGCCCCTCCTTCTCGCCCTGCTGAATTGTTCCCAAATCAAGGGTCGTTTTCTTCGCAGGGATGTTCATGGCGAAGTTGGAGGCAAATAAGTGAGCAAGCGTCCTGAAGCTGTTTACACAACCAGTCGGCAGGTTGCCGAACCATTGCTGTGCGATTCCCTTGAGAGTCGCTGGGAAACACTTGCACCAAGTGGGATCATCCAACCCTTGAAGGTACATCAGGTTGGTGAAAGCCATCAGATGGTCTTCTGGGTTAGTAGTGCCGTCATAGGCGCCTACTAGTACATTTTTTACTTTGGCCGGCTGAGCGGCTTCAGTAATTTCCTAGGAGAAGGCCGACGGCTGTTCACCAAGTCTAAGCAGCCGTAGCTGCCAGTCCATAGGTTGGACGTTTTTTGCTGCAGGTCCACCAAATGGAGGTGGCTGCATAAAGTACTGTTGTTGCGGCACAAATGGTAAGTTTGGTACCGCCTGGGCACTATGAAAGCCGGACTGACGGGAGGTGCCGCCTGACTGACTCTCATGGTACGACTGAGTATGCCTCATCGAGGCATTTCGCAAACTGTCTTGAAAATTTGAAGTAGAAGCCGACTCTGACAATCGGTCACTCTTCTTCTGCTCTAGCAGTAGCCGAGCATCTGTGAACGTTTGCTTTGACCCGTCCGCCTGAATATGACGAACCGGTTTCCTATTTCCCGTAGGATAACGGAATTTTGTGAAATCAAGAGCAAGTGGCTCCCGCTTCTTGGATTTAGGATGAGGAGTCGCCTCTCGCCCTTGAACTGGCTTCCTCTTCAGTGAAGTGGAAGGTTTTTTGGCCGACTGCTCTTTGACTGAAGCAGGCGGCCTTTTGTTGATCAATTCTTGAATCTCTCCCTTGAAGTCCCTCATGAAGGTCATGAGTTCGTTCCTTGTGATGGGAGCTGACCCATCAGTCGGCTATTGCCGAGCAGGCGGTGCGCCTGCTGGCTCGCTTCCTGTTTGAAGATGCTCCCGTTCCCTTCTTTCGGTATGACGGGTACGTCGGGCCCTTAGGGTCCCGTCTGGAGCTGTATGAGTTTCCACTTCAAATTCACTTTCGGTATCATGGTCCGACTGAACTTGAGGGTCGTTTAGGGGACGCCTCTCTTCAGGAGTCGGTACAGACTTGGATGCCATCTCTGAAGTACTCTCCCCACAGACGGCGCCAAATGTTTCGGGGTTTTCTGATGTCCTGCGGGAGAGTTACAATTCCGAGACTGGAACCGGACGCCTGTACCTGCAAAATAACGGAGACTCCTGAGAGCTCCGCCTCCAACGGTCAAGTTAGTACCTGATTAAGGAGTAACTAATACGGAAATTAAAGTAATAAGATCTCTCTAGGTGAGAGTGTTTAATGTTGGTAATCTGCTTTGTTAGCGAGATTAGCCGGTTATTAGTGTTCCGTAATGTTTCTGTTCTTCTCTGCTTGATTTCTTGATATTTTCTTGACTGCTTAATTAATGAGGATTAATTAAGTATTTATAGCCTTGAGAAGCGTGCCACTCTCTAGGTTTAGGGTAAACCTAGGGCTGACCGGGCCTCTAGACTGGATTGGGCCTTGTTGGCCGGTTTTCCCATTTGGCATGGGTGGACACGTGGCGTGTCTCAATTGGTCCGTAGAGGACGTATCTGTGATTGACACGTGGCAGGCTCCTATTGGCCTTCGTGAAGGACACGTGGCGGAACCTGGTTGGTCCACTTGTCAGACGGTGATTGGTGGATAAAAATCCCCTAATCACATTCCACAAAGCTAATTGAATCAAATGAAAGTCATACAAATTCAAACAAAGCTATTTGTAAGAAAGGAAAGTCAAATGCATTCTACTAAGCTAAATGAATCTCATGAAAGTCAAACACAATAAAAAAAAGCTAATTAAATGAATAGAAAGTCAAACACATTCAAACAAAGCTTTTTCAATCATATGAAAGTCAAATGCATTCAACAAAGCTAATTGAATCAAATTAAATTCATACAAATTCAAACAAAGCTTTTTGAATCAAATGAAAGTCAAATGCATTCAACAAAGTTAATTGAATCAATGGAAAGTTAAATACATTCTAAAAAGCTAATTGAATCAAATGAAAGTCAAACAGATTCAAACAAAGCTTTTTGAATCAAATGAAAGTCAAATGCATTCAACAATGCTGATTGAATCAAATGAAAGTCAAATGCATTTTTAAAAAGCTAATTGAATCAAATGAAAGTCAAATGCATTTTTAAAAAGCTAATAGAATCAAATGAAAGTCAAACACATTTAAACAAATCTAATTGAATCAAATGAAAGTCTAATGCATTCTACAAAACTAATTGAATCAAATAAAAGTCAAACACATTCAAACAAAGCTTTTTGAATCAAATGAAAGTCAAATGCATTCAACCAAGCTAATTGAATCAAATGAAAGTTAAACACATTCAAACAAAGCTAATTGAATCAAATGAAAGTCTAATGCATTATACAAAGCTAATTGAATAAAATGAAAGTCAAACACATTCAAACAAAGCTTTTTAAATCAAATGAAATTCAAATGCATTCATCAAAGCTAATTAAATCAAACGAAAGTCAAATGCATTCTACAAAGCTAATTAAATCAAATGAAAGTAAAACACATTCAAACAAAGCTAATTGATTCAAATGAAAGTCAAACACATTCAAACATAGCTTTTTGAATCATATGAAAGTCAAATGCATTCCACAAATCTAATTCAATCAAATGAAAGTCAAATGCATTCTACAAAGCGAAATGAATAAAATAAAAGTCAAATTCATTCAAACAAAGCTTTTTGAATCAAATGAAGGTCAAATGGATTCAACAAAGCTATCAAATGAAAGTTAAATGGAATCTACAAAGCTAATTAAATGAAATGAAAGTCAAACGTATTCAAACAAAGCTAATTGAATCAAATGAAATTCTAATACATTCTACAAAGATAATAGAATCAAATAAAAGTCAAACACATTCAAAAAAAGCATTTTGAATCAAATGAAAGTCAAATGCATTCAACAAAGCTAATTAAATAAAATGAAAGTCAAACACATTCAATCAAAGCTAATTGAATCAAATGAAAGTCTAATGCATTCTACAAAGCTAGTTGAATCAAATGAAAGTCAAACACATTCAAACGAAGCTTTTTGAATCAAATGAAAGTTAAATGGAATCTACAAAGCTAATTAAATGAAATGAAAGTCAAACGTATTCAAACAAAGCTAATTGAATCAAATGAAATTCAAATACATTCTACAAAGCTAATAGAATCAAATAAAAGTCAAACACATTCAAACAAAGCATTTTGAATCAAATGAAAGTCAAATGCATTCAACAAAGCTAATTGAATAAAATGAAAGTCAAACACATTCAATCAAAGCTAATTGAATCAAATGAAAGTCTAATGCATTCTACAAAGATAATTGAATCAAATGAAAGTCAAACACATTCAAACGAAGCTTTTTGAATCAAATGAAAGTTAAATGGATTCTACAAAGCTAATTAAATGAAATGAAAGTCAAACGTATTCAAACAAAGCTAATTGAATCAAATGAAATTCTAATACATTCTACATAGATAATAGAATCAAATAAAAGTCAAACACATTCAAAAAAAGCATTTTGAATCAAATGAAAGTCAAATGCATTCAACAAAGCTAATTGAATAAAATGAAAGTCAAACACATTCAATCAAAGCTAATTGAATCAAATGAAAGTCTAATGCATTCTACAAAGCTAGTTGAATCAAATGAAAGTCAAACACATTCAAACGAAGCTTTTTGAATCAAATGAAAGTTAAATGGAATCTACAAAGCTAATTAAATGAAATGAAAGTCAAATGTATTCAAACAAAGCTAATTGAATCAAATGAAATTCTAATACATTCTACAAAGCTAATAGAATCAAATAAAAGTCAAACACATTCGAACAAAGCATTTTGAATCAAATGAAAGTCAAATGCATTCAACAAAGCTAATTGAATAAAATGAAAGTCAAACACATTCAATCAAAGCTAATTGAATCAAATGAAAGTCTAATGCATTCTACAAAGATAATTGAATCAAATGAAAGTCAAACACATTCAAACGAAGCTTTTTGAATCAAATGAAAGTTAAATGGATTCTACAAAGCTAATTAAATGAAATGAAAGTCAAACGTATTCAAACAAAGCTAATTGAATCAAATGAAATTCTAATACATTCTACAAAGCTAATAGAATCAAATAAAAGTCAAACACATTCAAATAAAGCATTTTGAATAAAATGAAAGTCAAATGCATTCAACAAAGCTAATTGAATAAAATGAAAGTCAAACACATTCAATCAAAGCTAATTGAATCAAATGAAAGTCTAATGCATTCTACAAAGATAATTGAATCAAATGAAAGTCAAACACATTCAAACGAAGCTTTTTGAATCAAATGAAAGTTAAATGGATTCTACAAAGCTAATTAAATGAAATGAAAGTCAAACGTATTCAAACAAAGCTAATTGAATCAAATGAAATTCTAATACATTCTACAAAGCTAATAAAATCAAATAAAAGTCAAACACATTCGAACAAAGCATTTTGAATCAAATGAAAGTCAAATGCATTCAACAAAGCTAATTGAATAAAATGAAAGTCAAACACATTCAATCAAAGCTAATTGAATCAAATGAAAGTCTAATGCATTCTACAAAGATAATTGAATCAAATGAAAGTCAAACACATTCAAACGAAGCTTTTTGAATCAAATGAAAGTTAAATGGATTCTACAAAGCTAATTAAATGAAATGAAAGTCAAACGTATTCAAACAAAGCTAATTGAATCAAATGAAATTCTAATACATTCTACAAACCTAATAGAATCAAATAAAAGTCAAACACATTCAAACAAAGCATTTTGAATCAAATGAAAGTCAAATGCATTCAACAAAGCTAATTGAATAAAATGAAAGTCAAACACATTCAATCAAAGCTAATTGAATCAAATGAAAGTCTAATGCATTCTACAAAGCTAATTGAATGAAATGAAAGTCAAACACATTCAAACGAAGCTTTTTGAATCAAGTGAAAGTTAAATGGATTCTACAAAGCTAATTAAATGAAATGAAAGTCAAACGTATTCAAACAAAGCTAATTGAATCAAATGAAATTCTAATACATTCTACAAAGATAATAGAATCAAATAAAAGTCAAACACATTCAAAAAAAGCATTTTGAATCAAATGAAAGTCAAATGCATTCAACAAAGCTAATTGAATTAAATGAAAGTCAAACACATTCAATCAAAGCTAATTGAATCAAATGAAAGTCTAATGCATTCTACAAAGATAATTGAATCAAATGAAAGTCAAACACATTCAAACGAAGCTTTTTGAATCAAATGAAAGTTAAATGGAATCTACAAAGCTAATTAAATGAAATGAAAGTCAAACGTATTCAAACAAAGCTAATTGAATCAAATGAAATTCTAATACATTCTACAAAGCTAATAGAATCAAATAAAAGTCAAACACATTCGAACAAAGCATTTTGAATCAAATGAAAGTCAAATGCATTCAACAAAGCTAATTGAATAAAATGAAAGTCAAACACATTCAATCAAAGCTAATTGAATCAAATGAAAGTCTAATGCATTCTACAAAGATAATTGAATCAAATGAAAGTCAAACACATTCAAACGAAGCTTTTTGAATCAAATGAAAGTTAAATGGATTCTACAAAGCTAATTAAATGAAATGAAAGTCAAACGTATTCAAACAAAGCTAATTGAATCAAATGAAATTCTAATACATTCTACAAAGCTAATAGAATCAAATAAAAGTCAAACACATTCAAATAAAGCATTTTGAATCAAATGAAAGTCAAATGCATTCAACAAAGCTAATTGAATAAAATAAAAGTCAAACACATTCAATCAAAGCTAATTGAATCAAATGAAAGTCTAATGCATTCTACAAAGATATTTGAATCAAATGAAAGTCAAACACATTCAAACGAAGCTTTTTGAATCAAATGAAAGTTAAATGGATTCTACAAAGCTAATTAAATGAGATGAAAGTCAAACGTATTCAAACAAAGCTAATTGAATCAAATGAAATTCTAATACATTCTACAAAGCTAATAGAATAAAATAAAAGTCAAACACATTCAAACAAAGCATTTTGAATCAAATGAAAGTCAAATGCATTCAACAAAGCTAATTAAATAAAATGAAAGTCAAACACATTCAATCAAAGCTAATTGAATCAAATGAAAGTCTAATGCATTCTACAAATCTAATTGAATGAAATGAAAGTCAAACACATTCAAACGAAGCTTTTTGAATCAAATGAAAGTTAAATGGATTCTACAAAGCTAATTAAATGAAATGAAAGTCAAACGTATTCAAACAAAGCTAATTGAATCAAATGAAATTCTAATACATTCTACAAAGCTAATAGAATAAAATAAAAGTCAAACACATTCAAACAAAGCATTTTGAATCAAATGAAAGTCAAATGCATTCAACAAAGCTAATTGAATAAAATGAAAGTCAAACACATTCAATCAAAGCTAATTGAATCAAATGAAAGTCTAATGCATTCTACAAAGATAATTGAATCAAATGAAAGTCAAACACATTCAAACGAAGCTTTTTGAATCAAATGAAAGTTAAATGGATTCTACAAAGCTAATTAAATGAAATGAAAGTCAAACGTATTCAAACAAAGCTAATTGAATCAAATGAAATTCTAATACATTCTACAAAGCTAATAGAATCAAATAAAAGTCAAACACATTCAAACAAAGCTTTTTGAATCAAATGAAAGTCAAACACATTCAAACAAAGCTTTTTGAATCAAATGAAAGTCAAATGCATTCATCAAAGCTAATTAGATCAAATGAAAGTCAAATGCATTTAACAAAGCTAATTAAATCAAATGAAAGTAAAACACATTCAAACAAAGCTAATTGATTCAAATGAAATTTTAATACATTCTACAAAGCTAATAGAATCAAATAAAAGTCAAACACATTCAAACAAAGCATTTTGAATCAAATGAAAGTCAAATGCATTCAACAAAGCTAATTAAATAAAATGAAAGTCAAACACATTCAATCAAAGCTAATTGAATCAAATGAAAGTCTAATGCATTCTACAAAGCTAATTGAATGAAATGAAAGTCAAACACATTCAAACGAAGCTTTTTGAATCAAATGAAAGTTAAATGGAATCTACAAAGCTAATTAAATGAAATGAAAGTCAAACGTATTCAAACAAAGCTAATTGAATCAAATGAAATTCTAATACATTCTACAAAGCTAATAGAATCAAATAAAAGTCAAACACATTCGAACAAAGCATTTTGAATCAAATGAAAGTCAAATGCATTCAACAAAGCTAATTGAATAAAATGAAAGTCAAACACATTCAATCAAAGCTAATTGAATCAAATGAAAGTCTAATGCATTCTACAAAGATAATTGAATCAAATGAAAGTCAAACACATTCAAACGAAGCTTTTTGAATCAAATGAAAGTTAAATGGATTCTACAAAGCTAATTAAATGAAATGAAAGTCAAACGTATTCAAACAAAGCTAATTGAATCAAATGAAATTCTAATACATTCTAAAAAGCTAATAGAATCAAATAAAAGTCAAACACATTCGAACAAAGCATTTTGAATCAAATGAAAGTCAAATGCATTCAACAAAGCTAATTGAATAAAATGAAAGTCAAACACATTCAATCAAAGCTAAATGAATCAAATGAAAGTCTAATGCATTCTACAAAGATAATTGAATCAAATGAAAGTCAAACACATTCAAACGAAGCTTTTTGAATCAAATGAAAGTTAAATGGATTCTACATAGCTAATTAAATGAAATGAAAGTCAAACGTATTCAAACAAAGCTACTTGAATCAAATGAAATTCTAATACATTCTACAAAGCTAATAGAATCAAATAAAAGTCAAACACATTCAAACAAAGCTTTTTGAATCAAATGAAAGTCAAACACATTCAAACAAAGCTTTTTGAATCAAATGAAAGTCAAATGCATTCATCAAAGCTAATTAGATCAAATGAAAGTCAAATGCATTTAACAAAGCTAATTAAATCAAATGAAAGTAAAACACATTCAAACAAAGCTAATTGATTCAAATGAAATTTTAATACATTCTACAAAGCTAATAGAATCAAATAAAAGTCAAACACATTCAAACAAAGCATTTTGAATCAAATGAAAGTCAAATGCATTCAACAAAGCTAATTAAATAAAATGAAAGTCAAACACATTCAATCAAAGCTAATTGAATCAAATGAAAGTCTAATGCATTCTACAAAGCTAATTGAATGAAATGAAAGTCAAACACATTCAAACGAAGCTTTTTGAATCAAATGAAAGTTAAATGGAATCTACAAAGCTAATTAAATGAAATGAAAGTCAAACGTATTCAAACAAAGCTAATTGAATCAAATGAAATTCTAATACATTCTACAAAGCTAATAGAATCAAATAAAAGTCAAAACACATTCGAACAAAGCATTTTGAATCAAATGAAAGTCAAATGCATTCAACAAAGCTAATTGAATAAAATGAAAGTCAAACACATTCAATCAAAGCTAATTGAATCAAATGAAAGTCTAATGCATTCTACAAAGATAATTGAATCAAATGAAAGTCAAACACATTCAAACGAAGCTTTTTGAATCAAATGAAAGTTAAATGGATTCTACAAAGCTAATTAAATGAAATGAAAGTCAAACGTATTCAAACAAAGCTAATTGAATCAAATGAAATTCTAATACATTCTAAAAAGCTAATAGAATCAAATAAAAGTCAAACACATTCGAACAAAGCATTTTGAATCAAATGAAAGTCAAATGCATTCAACAAAGCTAATTGAATAAAATGAAAGTCAAAACACATTCAATCAAAGCTAAATGAATCAAATGAAAGTCTAATGCATTCTACAAAGATAATTGAATCAAATGAAAGTCAAACACATTCAAACGAAGCTTTTTGAATCAAATGAAAGTTAAATGGATTCTACATAGCTAATTAAATGAAATGAAAGTCAAACGTATTCAAACAAAGCTACTTGAATCAAATGAAATTCTAATACATTCTACAAAGCTAATAGAATCAAATAAAAGTCAAACACATTCAAACAAAGCTTTTTGAATCAAATGAAAGTCAAACACATTCAAACAAAGCTTTTTGAATCAAATGAAAGTCAAATGCATTCATCAAAGCTAATTAGATCAAATGAAAGTCAAATGCATTTAACAAAGCTAATTAAATCAAATGAAAGTAAAACACATTCAAACAAAGCTAATTGATTCAAATGAAAGTCAAACACATTCAAACAAAGCTTTTTGAATCATATGAAAGTCAAATGCATTCCACAAAGCTAATTGAATCAAATGAAAGTCATACAAATTCAAACAAAGCTATTTGTAAGAAAGGAAAGTCAAATGCATTCTACTAAGCTAAATGAATCTCATGAAAGTCAAACACAATAAAAAAAAGCTAATTAAATGAATAGAAAGTCAAACACATTCAAACAAAGCTTTTTCAATCATATGAAAGTCAAATGCATTCAACAAAGCTAATTGAATCAAATTAAAGTCATACAAATTCAAACTAAGCTTTTTGAATCAAATGAAAGTCAAATGCATTCAACAAAGTTAATTGAATCAATGGAAAGTTAAATACATTCTAAAAAGCTAATTGAATCAAATGAAAGTCAAACAAATTCAAACAAAGCTTTTTGACTCAAATGAAAGTCAAATGCATTCAACAATGCTGATTGAATCAAATGAAAGTCAAATGCATTTTTAAAAAGCTAATTGAATCAAATTAAAGTCATACAAATTCAAACTAAGCTTTTTGAATCAAATGAAAGTCAAATGCATTCAACAAAGTTAATTGAATCAATGGAAAGTTAAATACATTCTAAAAAGCTAATTGAATCAAATGAAAGTCAAACAGATTCAAACAAAGCTTTTTGACTCAAATGAAAGTCAAATGCATTCAACAATGCAGATTGAATCAAATGAAAGTCAAATGCATTTTTAAAAAGCTAATTGAATCAAATGAAAGTCAAATGCATTTTTAAAAAGCTAATAGAATCAAATGAAAGTCAAACACATTTAAACAAATCTAATTGAATCAAATGAAAGTCTAATGCATTCTACAAAACTAATTGAATCAAATAAAAGTCAAACACATTCAAACAAAGCTTTTGGAATCATATGAAAGTCAAATGCATTCAACAAAGCTAATTGAATTAAATTAAAGTTAAATGCATTCTACAAAGCTAATTGAATCAAATAAAAGTCAAACTCATTCAAACAAAGCTAATTAAATCAAATGAAAGTCTAATGCATTCTACAAAGCTAAATGAATCAAATGAAAGTCAAATGGATTCTACAAGGCTCATTGAATGAAATGAAAACCAAACATATTCAAATAAAGCTAATTGAATCAAATGAAATTCTATTACATTATACAAAGCTTATAGAATCAAATGAAAATTAAACACATTTAAACAAAGCTTTTTGAATCAAATGAAAGTCAAATGCATTCAACCAAGCTAATTGAATCAAATGAAAGTTAAACACATTCAAACAAAGCTAATTGAATCAAATGAAAGTCTAATGCATTCTACAAAGCTAATTGAATAAAATGAAAGTCAAACACATTCAAACAAAGCTTTTTAAATCAAATGAAATTCAAATGCATTCATCAAAGCTAATTAAATCAAACGAAAGTCTAATGCATTCTACAAAGCTAATTAAATCAAATGAAAGTAAAACACATTCAAACAAAGCTAATTGATTCAAATGAAAGTCAAACACATTCAAACATAGCTCTTTGAATCATATGAAAGTCAAATGCATTCCACAAATCTAATTCAATCAAATGAAAGTCAAATGCATTCTACAAAGCGAAATGAATAAAATAAAAGTCAAATTCATTCAAACAAAGCTTTTTGAATCAAATGAAGGTCAAATGGATTCAACAAAGCTATCAAATGAAAGTTAAATGGAATCTACAAAGCTAATTAAATGAAATGAAAGTCAAACGTATTCAAACAAAGCTAATTGAATCAAATGAAATTCTAATACATTCTACAAAGATAATAGAATCAAATAAAAGTCAAACACATTCAAAAAAAGCATTTTGAATCAAATGAAAGTCAAATGCATTCAACAAAGCTAATTGAATAAAATGAAAGTCAAACACATTCAATCAAAGCTAATTGAATCAAATGAAAGTCTAATGCATTCTACAAAGCTAGTTGAATCAAATGAAAGTCAAACACATTCAAACGAAGCTTTTTGAATCAAATGAAAGTTAAATGGAATCTACAAAGCTAATTAAATGAAATGAAAGTCAAACGTATTCAAACAAAGCTAATTGAATCAAATGAAATTCTAATACATTCTACAAAGCTAATAGAATCAAATAAAAGTCAAACACATTCGAACAAAGCATTTTGAATCAAATGAAAGTCAAATGCATTCAACAAAGCTAATTAAATAAAATGAAAGTCAAACACATTCAATCAAAGCTAATTGAATCAAATGAAAGTCTAATGCATTCTACAAAGATAATTGAATCAAATGAAAGTCAAACACATTCAAACGAAGCTTTTTGAATCAAATGAAAGTTAAATGGATTCTACAAAGCTAATTAAATGAAATGAAAGTCAAACGTATTCAAACAAAGCTAATTGAATCAGATGAAATTCTAATACATTCTACAAAGCTAATAGAATCAAATAAAAGTCAAACACATTCAAATAAAGCATTTTGAATCAAATGAAAGTCAAATGCATTCAACAAAGCTAATTGAATAAAATGAAAGTCAAACACATTCAATCAAAGCTAATTGAATCAAATGAAAGTCTAATGCATTCTACAAAGATAATTGAATCAAATGAAAGTCAAACACATTCAAACGAAGCTTTTTGAATCAAATGAAAGTTAAATGGATTCTACAAAGCTAATTAAATGAAATGAAAGTCAAACGTATTCAAACAAAGCTAATTGAATCAAATGAAATTCTAATACATTCTACAAAGCTAATAGAATAAAATAAAAGTCAAACACATTCAAACAAAGCATTTTGAATCAAATGAAAGTAAAATGCATTCAACAAAGCTAATTAAATAAAATGAAAGTCAAACACATTCAATCAAAGCTAATTGAATCAAATGAAAGTCTAATGCATTCTACAAAGCTAATTGAATGAAATGAAAGTCAAACACATTCAAACGAAGCTTTTTGAATCAAATGAAAGTTAAAAGGATTCTACAAAGCTAATTAAATGAAATGAAAGTCAAACGTATTCAAACAAAGCTAATTGAATCAAATGAAATTCTAATACATTCTACAAAGCTAATAGAATAAAATAAAAGTCAAACACATTCAAACAAAGCATTTTGAATCAAATGAAAGTCAAATGCTTTCAACAAAGCTAATTAAATAAAATGAAAGTCAAACACATTCAATCAAAGCTAATTGAATCAAATGAAAGTCTAATGCATTCTACAAAGCTAATTGAATGAAATGAAAGTCAAACACATTCAAACGAAGCTTTTTGAATCAAATGAAAGTTAAATGGATTCTACAAAGCTAATTAAATGAAATGAAAGTCAAACGTATTCAAACAAAGCTAATTGAATCAAATGAAATTCTAATACATTCTACAAAGATAATAGAATCAAATAAAAGTCAAACACATTCAAAAAAAGCATTTTGAATCAAATGAAAGTCAAATGCATTCAACAAAGCTAATTGAATAAAATGAAAGTCAAACACATTCAATCAAAGCTAATTGAATCAAATGAAAGTCTAATGCATTCTACAAAGATAATTGAATCAAATGAAAGTCAAACACATTCAAACGAAGCTTTTTGAATCAAATGAAAGTTAAATGGATTCTACAAAGCTAATTAAATGAAATGAAAGTCAAACGTATTCAAACAAAGCTAATTGAATCAAATGAAATTCAAATACATTCTACAAAGCTAATAGAATCAAATAAAAGTCAAACACATTCAAACAAAGCATTTTGAATCAAATGAAAGTCAAATGCATTCAACAAAGCTAATTGAATAAAATGAAAGTCAAACACATTCAATCAAAGCTAATTGAATCAAATGAAAGTCTAATGCATTCTACAAAGATAATTGAATCAAATGAAAGTCAAACACATTCAAACGAAGCTTTTTGAATCAAATGAAAGTTAAATGGATTCTACAAAGCTAATTAAATGAAATGAAAGTCAAACGTATTCAAACAAAGCTAATTGAATCAAATGAAATTCTAATACATTCTACAAAGCTAATAGAATAAAATAAAAGTCAAACACATTCAAACAAAGCATTTTGAATCAAATGAAAGTAAAATGCATTCAACAAAGCTAATTAAATAAAATGAAAGTCAAACACATTCAATCAAAGCTAATAGAATCAAATGAAAGTCTAATGCATTCTACAAAGCTAATTGAATGAAATGAAAGTCAAACACATTCAAACGAAGCTTTTTGAATCAAATGAAAGTTAAAAGGATTCTACAAAGCTAATTAAATGAAATGAAAGTCAAACGTATTCAAACAAAGCTAATTGAATCAAATGAAATTCTAATACATTCTACAAAGCTAATAGAATAAAATAAAAGTCAAACACATTCAAACAAAGCATTTTGAATCAAATGAAAGTCAAATGCATTCAACAAAGCTAATTAAATAAAATGAAAGTCAAACACATTCAATCAAAGCTAATTGAATCAAATGAAAGTCTAATGCATTCTACAAAGATAATTGAATCAAATGAAAGTCAAACACATTCAAACGAAGCTTTTTGAATCAAATGAAAGTTAAATGGATTCTACAAAGCTAATTAAATGAAATGAAAGTCAAACGTATTCAAACAAAGCTAATTGAATCAAATGAAATTCTAATACATTCTACAAAGCTAATAGAATCAAATAAAAGTCAAACACATTCAAATAAAGCATTTTGAATCAAATGAAAGTCAAATGCATTCAACAAAGCTAATTGAATAAAATGAAAGTCAAACACATTCAATCAAAGCTAATTGAATCAAATGAAAGTCTAATGCATTCTACAAAGATAATTGAATCAAATGAAAGTCAAACACATTCAAACGAAGCTTTTTGAATCAAATGAAAGTTAAATGGATTCTACAAAGCTAATTAAATGAAATGAAAGTCAAACGTATTCAAACAAAGCTAATTGAATCAATGATGTGGATTTAAACCCCTTAACTTAATAAAGAATCTAAAATCACACAAGTAACACAAGCCCTTCGAATTTCCTAAGAAAATCGAACAACTTAAGAATAACGAACCGGATATGACTTTGAAAACGACCACTCCTGGAACGAATTCAACGCCTCTCAAATTACCTAGACCACTCCTGGAACTAAGTACTTTGATGAACAAAACTTAGACTACTCCTAGAACTAAGAATTGAACGTTCTAATTATCAAAACAACTCCTTGAATTGAAAACTAGCAAAAGAATTTGTAAGCAATTAAGCAAAACAAACAATAAACTTGTATTGAATTTTCTGGTTTTGGTTGTGTATACAAAGCCACGAAAAATCCCTTATTTATAGACTAAACTAACTATTCCTAAGTCTATTCGAACTAGGAAAAAAACCCTAGCCTTGATCCCCAAGTATCCTAGATAGAATAGGAAAACCAATTCTAATGGAACTAGGAAACTAGTAATAAGACTAGTTCTAATTAAACTAAAACTTCTTAAAACAATTCCTAATTGACTTAGAAATTATTTTAAACTAAATTAACAGAAATTAAGAAGATTCCTAATTGCTTAAACCAAGAAAAACCCTTTCAAGTGAAAGGTAAAAACTTGCAAGCAAAAACTCTAGAAAAAACTAAGTTAGGAAAATCTTTCTTTTCGTACTGCCGCCGAACCACCACCTCACGCGCCGCCATCATCGACACGCGCCCCACCGCCGTGTAGCTGGACTCAGGCCGGAGCTAGGGAGCCGGCGCGTGGCACCCAGATCGGCGCGTCGCCGCCGCTGCCGTCGTCGGAACCCAACTGGACCTTGACTTCTTCTTCAATGGCTGCGCATGTTAACCATTCTTGATTCTTTACTCCAAGCTCAAACCCTATTGGCCTTAAAACCAATATGATTGGCTCTTCAAAAGAATTTCCCTCTTGATCCACATCAATCAAATGAAATTCTAATACATTCTACAAAGCTAATAGAATAAAATAAAAGTCAAACACATTCAAACAAAGCATTTTGAATCAAATGAAAGTAAAATGCATTCAACAAAGCTAATTAAATAAAATGAAAGTCAAACACATTCAATCAAAGCTAATTGAATCAAATGAAAGTCTAATGCATTCTACAAAGCTAATTGAATGAAATGAAAGTCAAACACATTCAAACGAAGCTTTTTGAATCAAATGAAAGTTAAAAGGATTCTACAAAGCTAATTAAATGAAATGAAAGTCAAACGTATTCAAACAAAGCTAATTGAATCAAATGAAATTCTAATACATTCTACAAAGCTAATAGAATAAAATAAAAGTCAAACACATTCAAACAAAGCATTTTGAATCAAATGAAAGTCAAATGCTTTCAACAAAGCTAATTAAATAAAATGAAAGTCAAACACATTCAATCAAAGCTAATTGAATCAAATGAAAGTCTAATGCATTCTACAAAGCTAATTGAATGAAATGAAAGTCAAACACATTCAAACGAAGCTTTTTGAATCAAATGAAAGTTAAATGGATTCTACAAAGCTAATTAAATGAAATGAAAGTCAAACGTATTCAAACAAAGCTAATTGAATCAAATGAAATTCTAATACATTCTACAAAGATAATAGAATCAAATAAAAGTCAAACACATTCAAAAAAAGCATTTTGAATCAAATGAAAGTCAAATGCATTCAACAAAGCTAATTGAATAAAATGAAAGTCAAACACATTCAATCAAAGCTAATTGAATCAAATGAAAGTCTAATGCATTCTACAAAGATAATTGAATCAAATGAAAGTCAAACACATTCAAACGAAGCTTTTTGAATCAAATGAAAGTTAAATGGATTCTACAAAGCTAATTAAATGAAATGAAAGTCAAACGTATTCAAACAAAGCTAATTGAATCAAATGAAATTCAAATACATTCTACAAAGCTAATAGAATCAAATAAAAGTCAAACACATTCAAACAAAGCATTTTGAATCAAATGAAAGTCAAATGCATTCAACAAAGCTAATTAAATAAAATGAAAGTCAAACACATTCAATCAAAGCTAATTGAATCAAATGAAAGTCTAATGCATTCTACAAAGCTAATTGAATGAAATGAAAGTCAAACACATTCAAACAAAGCTTTTTGAATCAAATGAAAGTTAAATGGAATCTACAAAGCTAATTAAATGGAATGAAAGTCAAACGTATTCAAACAAAGCTAATTGAATCAAATGAAATTCTAATACATTCTACAAAGCTAATAGAATCAAATAAAAGTCAAACACATTCGAACAAAGCATTTTGAATCAAATGAAAGTCAAATGCATTCAACAAAGCTAATTGAATAAAATGAAAGTCAAACACATTCAATCAAAGCTAATTGAATCAAATGAAAGTCTAATGCATTCTACAAAGATAATTGAATCAAATGAAAGTCAAACACATTCAAACGAAGCTTTTTGAATCAAATGAAAGTTAAATGGATTCTACAAAGCTAATTAAATGAAATGAAAGTCAAACGTATTCAAACAAAGCTAATTGAATCAAATGAAATTCTAATACATTCTACAAAGCTAATAGAATCAAATAAAAGTCAAACACATTCGAACAAAGCATTTTGAATCAAATGAAAGTCAAATGCATTCAACAAAGCTAATTGAATAAAATGAAAGTCAAACACATTCAATCAAAGCTAATTGAATCAAATGAAAGTCCAATGCATTCTACAAAGATAATTGAATCAAATGAAAGTCAAACACATTCAAACGAAGCTTTTTGAATCAAATGAAAGTTAAATGGATTCTACAAAGCTAATTAAATGAAATGAAAGTCAAACGTATTCAAACAAAGCTAATTGAATCAAATGAAATTCTAATACATTCTACAAAGCTAATAGAATCAAATAAAAGTCAAACACATTCAAACAAAGCTTTTTGAATCAAATGAAAGTCAAATGCATTCATCAAAGCTAATTAGATCAAATGAAAGTCAAATGCATTTAACAAAGCTAATTAAATCAAATGAAAGTAAAACACATTCAAACAAAGCTAATTGATTCAAATGAAATTCTAATACATTCTACAAAGCTAATAGAATCAAATAAAAGTCAAACACATTCAAACAAAGCATTTTGAATCAAATGAAAGTCGAATGCATTCAACAAAGCTAATTAAATAAAATGAAAGTCAAACACATTCAATCAAAGCTAATTGAATCAAATGAAAGTCTAATGCATTCTACAAAGCTAATTGAATGAAATGAAAGTCAAACACATTCAAACGAAGATTTTTGAATCAAATGAAAGTTAAATGGAATCTACAAAGCTAATTAAATGAAATGAAAGTCAAACGTATTCAAACAAAGCTAATTGAATCAAATGAAATTCTAATACATTCTACAAAGCTAATAGAATCAAATAAAAGTCAAACACATTCGAACAAAGCATTTTGAATCAATTGAAAGTCAAATGCATTCAACAAAGCTAATTGAATAAAATGAAAGTCAAACACATTCAATCAAAGCTAATTGAATCAAATGAAAGTCTAATGCATTCTACAAAGATAATTGAATCAAATGAAAGTCAAACACATTCAAACGAAGCTTTTTGAATCAAATGAAAGTTAAATGGATTCTACAAAGCTAATTAAATGAAATGAAAGTCAAACGTATTCAAACAAAGCTAATTGAATCAAATGAAATTCTAATACATTCTACAAAGCTAATAGAATCAAATAAAAGTCAAACACATTCGAACAAAGCATTTTGAATCAAATGAAAGTCAAATGCATTCAACAAAGCTAATTGAATAAAATGAAAGTCAAACACATTCAATCAAAGCTAAATGAATCAAATGAAAGTCTAATGCATTCTACAAAGATAATTGAGTCAAATGAAAGTCAAACACATTCAAACGAAGCTTTTTGAATCAAATGAAAGTTAAATGGATTCTACAAAGCTAATTAAATGAAATGAAAGTCAAACGTATTCAAACAAAGCTAATTGAATCAAATGAAATTCTAATACATTCTACAAAGCTAATAGAATCAAATAAAAGTCAAACACATTCAAACAAAGCTTTTTGAATCAAATGAAAGTCAAACACATTCAAACAAAGCTTTTTGAATCAAATGAAAGTCAAATGCATTCATCAAAGCTAATTAGATCAAATGAAAGTCAAATGCATTTAACAAAGCTAATTAAATCAAATGAAAGTAAAACACATTCAAACAAAGCTAATTGATTCAAATGAAAGTCAAACACATTCAAACAAAGCTTTTTGAATCATATGAAAGTCAAATGCATTCCACAAAGCTAATTGAATCAAATGAAAGTCATACAAATTCAAACAAAGCTATTTGTAAGAAAGGAAAGTCAAATGCATTCTACTAAGCTAAATGAATCTCATGAAAGTCAAACACAATAAAAAAAAGCTAATTAAATGAATAGAAAGTCAAACACATTCAAACAAAGCTTTTTCAATCATATGAAAGTCAAATGCATTCAACAAAGCTAATTGAATCAAATTAAAGTCATACAAATTCAAACAAAGCTTTTTGAATCAAATGAAAGTCAAATGCATTCAACAAAGTTAATTGAATCAATGGAAAGTTAAATACATTCTAAAAAGCTAATTGAATCAAATGAAAGTCAAACAGATTCAAACAAAGCTTTTTGAATCAAATGAAAGTCAAATGCATTCAACAATGCTGATTGAATCAAATGAAAGTCAAATGCATTTTTAAAAAGCTAATTGAATCAAATGAAAGTCAAATGCATTTTTAAAAAGCTAATAGAATCAAATGAAAGTCAAACACATTTAAACAAATCTAATTGAATCAAATGAAAGTCTAATGCATTCTACAAAACTAATTGAATCAAATAAAAGTCAAACACATTCAAACAAAGCTTTTTGAATCATATGAAAGTCAAATGCATTCAACAAAGCTAATTGAATTAAATTAAAGTTAAATGCATTCTACAAAGCTAATTGAATCAAATAAAAGTCAGACTCATTCAAACAAAGCTAATTAAATCAAATGAAAGTCTAATGCATTCTACAAAGCTAATTGAATCAAATGAAAGTCAAATGGATTCTACAAGGCTCATTGAATGAAATGAAAACCAAACATATTCAAATAAAGCTAATTGAATCAAATGAAATTCTATTACATTATACAAAGCTTATAGAATCAAATGAAAGTTAAACACATTTAAACAAAGCTTTTTGAATCAAATGAAAGTCAAATGCATTCAACCAAGCTAATTGAATCAAATGAAAGTTAAACACATTCAAACAAAGCTAATTGAATCAAATGAAAGTCTAATGCATTCTACAAAGCTAATTGAATAAAATGAAAGTCAAACACATTCAAACAAAGCTTTTTAAATCAAATGAAATTCAAATGCATTCATCAAAGCTAATTAAATCAAACGAAAGTCAAATGCATTCTACAAAGCTAATTAAATCAAATGAAAGTAAAACACATTCAAACAAAGCTAATTGATTCAAATGAAAGTCAAACACATTCAAACATAGCTTTTTGAATCATATGAAAGTCAAATGCATTCCACAAATCTAATTCAATCAAATGAAAGTCAAATGCATTCTACAAAGCGAAATGAATAAAATAAAAGTCAAATTCATTCAAACAAAGCTTTTTGAATCAAATGAAGGTCAAATGGATTCAACAAAGCTATCAAATGAAAGTTAAATGGAATCTACAAAGCTAATTAAATGAAATGAAAGTCAAACGTATTCAAACAAAGCTAATTGAATCAAATGAAATTCTAATACATTCTACAAAGATAATAGAATCAAATAAAAGTCAAACGCATTCAAAAAAAGCATTTTGAATCAAATGAAAGTCAAATGCATTCAACAAAGCTAATTGAATAAAATGAAAGTCAAACACATTCAATCAAAGCTAATTGAATCAAATGAAAGTCTAATGCATTCTACAAAGCTAGTTGAATCAAATGAAAGTCAAACACATTCAAACGAAGCTTTTTGAATCAAACGAAAGTTAAATGGAATCTACAAAGCTAATTAAATGAAATGAAAGTCAAACGTATTCAAACAAAGCTAATTGAATCAAATGAAATTCTAATACATTCTACAAAGCTATTAGAATCAAATAAAAGTCAAACACATTCGAACAAAGCATTTTGAATCAAATGAAAGTCAAATGCATTCAACAAAGCTAATTGAATAAAATGAAAGTCAAACACATTCAATCAAAGCTAATTGAATCAAATGAAAGTCTAATGCATTCTACAAAGATAATTGATTCAAATGAAAGTCAAACACATTCAAACGAAGCTTTTTGAATCAAATGAAAGTTAAATGGATTCTACAAAGCTAATTAAATGAAATGAAAGTCAAACGTATTCAAACAAAGCTAATTGAATCAAATGAAATTGTAATACATTCTACAAAGCTAATAGAATCAAATAAAAGTCAAACACATTCAAATAAAGCATTTTGAATCAAATGAAAGTCAAATGCATTCAACAAAGCTAATTGAATAAAATGAAAGTCAAACACATTCAATCAAAGCTAATTGAATCAAATGAAAGTCTAATGCATTCTACAAAGATAATTGAATCAAATGAAAGTCAAACACATTCAAACGAAGCTTTTTGAATCAAATGAAAGTTAAATGGATTCTACAAAGCTAATTAAATGAAATGAAAGTCAAACGTATTCAAACAAAGCTAATTGAATCAAATGAAATTCTAATACATTCTACAAAGCTAATAGAATAAAATAAAAGTCAAACACATTCAAACAAAGCATTTTGAATCAAATGAAAGTCAAATGCATTCAACAAAGCTAATTAAATAAAATGAAAGTCAAACACATTCAATCAAAGCTAATTGAATCAATTGAAAGTCTAATGCATTCTACAAAGCTAATTGAATGAAATGAAAGTCAAACACATTCAAACGAAGCTTTTTGAATCAAATGAAAGTTAAATGGATTCTACAAAGCTAATTAAATGAAATGAAAGTCAAACGTATTCAAACAAAGCTAATTGAATCAAATGAAATTCTAATACATTCTACAAAGCTAATATAATCAAATAAAAGTCAAACACATTCAAACAAAGCATTTTGAATCAAATGAAAGTCAAATGTATTCAACAAAGCTAATTGAATAAAATGATAGTCAAACACATTCAATCAAAGCTAATTGAATCAAATGAAAGTCTAATGCATTCTACAAAGCTAATTGAATCAAATGAAAGTCAAACACATTCAAACGAAGCTTTTTGAATCAAATGAAAGTTAAATGGATTCTACAAAGCTAATTAAATGAAATGAAAGTCAAACGTATTCAAACAAAGCTAATTGAATCAAATGAAATTCTAATACATTCTACAAAGCTAATAGAATCAAATAAAAGTCAAACACATTCAAACAAAGCATTTTGAATCAAATGAAAGTCAAATGCATTCAACAAAGCTAATTAAATAAAATGAAAGTCAAACACATTCAATCAAAGCTAATTGAATCAAATGAAAGTCTAATGCATTCTACAAAGCTAATTGAATGAAATGAAAGTCAAACACATTTCAAACGAAGCTTTTTGAATCAAATGAAAGTTAAATGGATTCTACAAAGCTAATTAAATGAAATGAAAGTCAAACGTATTCAAACAAAGCTAATTGAATCAAATGAAATTCTAATACATTCTACAAAGCTAATAGAATCAAATAAAAGTCAAACACATTCAAACAAAGCATTTTGAATCAAATGAAAGTCAAATGCATTCAACAAAGCTAATTGAATAAAATGAAAGTCAAACACATTCAATCAAAGCTAATTGAATCAAATGAAAGTCGAATGCATTCTACAAAGATAATTGAATCAAATGAAAGTCAAACACATTCAAACGAAGCTTTTTGAATCAAATGAAAGTTAAATGGATTCTACAAAGCTAATTAAATGAAATGAAAGTCAAACGTATTCAAACAAAGCTAATTGAAACAAATGAAATTCTAATACATTCTACAAAGCTAATAGAATAAAATAAAAGTCAAACACATTCAAACAAAGCATTTTGAATCAAATGAAAGTCAAATGCATTCAACAAAGCTAATTAAATAAAATGAAAGTCAAACACATTCAATCAAAGCTAATTGAATCAAATGAAAGTCTAATGCATTCTACAAAGCTAATTGAATGAAATGAAAGTCAAACACATTCAAACGAAGCTTTTTGAATCAAATGAAAGTTAAATGGATTCTACAAAGCTAATTAAATGAAATGAAAGTCAAACGTATTCAAACAAAGCTAATTGAATCAAATGAAATTCTAATACATTCTACAAAGCTAATATAATCAAATAAAAGTCAAACACATTCAAACAAAGCATTTTGAATCAAATGAAAGTCAAATGTATTCAACAAAGCTAATTGAATAAAATGATAGTCAAACACATTCAATCAAAGCTAATTGAATCAAATGAAAGTCTAATGCATTCTACAAAGCTAATTGAATCAAATGAAAGTCAAACACATTCAAACGAAGCTTTTTGAATCAAATGAAAGTTAAATGGATTCTACAAAGCTAATTAAATGAAATGAAAGTCAAACGTATTCAAACAAAGCTAATTGAATCAAATGAAATTCTAATACATTCTACAAAGCTAATAGAATCAAATAAAAGTCAAACACATTCAAACAAAGCATTTTGAATCAAATGAAAGTCAAATGCATTCAACAAAGCTAATTAAATAAAATGAAAGTCAAACACATTCAATCAAAGCTAATTGAATCAAATGAAAGTCTAATGCATTCTACAAAGCTAATTGAATGAAATGAAAGTCAAACACATTTCAAACGAAGCTTTTTGAATCAAATGAAAGTTAAATGGATTCTACAAAGCTAATTAAATGAAATGAAAGTCAAACGTATTCAAACAAAGCTAATTGAATCAAATGAAATTCTAATACATTCTACAAAGCTAATAGAATCAAATAAAAGTCAAACACATTCAAACAAAGGATTTTGAATCAAATGAAAGTCAAATGTATTCAACAAAGCTAATTGAATAAAATGAAAGTCAAACACATTCAATCAAAGCTAATTGAATCAAATGAAAGTCTAATGCATTCTACAAAGCTAATTGAATCAAATGAAAGTCAAACACATTCAAACGAAGCTTTTTGAATCAAATGAAAGTGAAATGGATTCTACACAGCTAATTAAATGAAATGAAAGTCAAACGTATTCAAACAAAGCTAATTGAATCAAATGAAATTCTAATACATTCTACAAAGCTAATTGATTCAAATGAAAGTCAAACACATTCAAACAAAGCATTTTGAATCATATGAAAGTCAAATGCATTCCACAAAGCTAATTGAATCAAATGAAAGTCAAACAAATTCAAACTAAGCTAATTGAATCAAATGAAAGTCTAATGCTTTCTACAAAGCTAATTGAATCAAATAAAGTCAAACACATTCAAACAAACCTTTTTGAATCAAATGAAAGTCAAATGCATTCATCAAAGCTAATTGAATCAAATGAAAGTCAAATGCATTCTACAAAGCTAATTAAATCAAATGAAAGTAAAACACATTCAAACAAAGCTAATTGATTCAAATGAAAGTCAAACACATTCAAACATAGCTTTTTGAATCATATGAAAGTCAAATGCATTCCACAAATCTAATGAATCAAATGAAAGTCAAATGCATTCTACAAAGCGAAATGAATAAAATAAAAGTTAAATTCATTCAAACAAAGCTTTTTGAATCAAATGAAGGTCAAATGCATTCAACAAATCTATCAAATGAAAGTCAAATGTAATCTACAAAGCTAATTAAATGAAATGAAAGTCAAACGTATTCAAACAAAGCTAATTGAATCAAATGAAATTCTAATACATTCTACAAAGCTAATAGAATCAAATAAAAGTCAAACACATTCGAACAAAGCATTTTGAATCAAATGAAAGTCAAATGCATTCAACAAAGCTAATAGAATCAAATAAAAGTCAAACACATTCAAACAAAGCATTTTGAATCAAATGAAAGTCAAATGCATTCAACAAAGCTAATTGAATAAAATGAAAGTCAAACACATTTAATCAAAGCTAATTGAATCAAATGAAAGTCTAATGCATTCTACAAAGCAAATTGAATCAAATGAAAGTCAAACACATTCAAACAAAGCTTTTTGAATCAAATGAAAGTTAAATGGATTCTACAAAGCTAATTAAATGAAATGAAAGTCAAACGTATTCAAACAAAGCTAATTGAATCAAATGAAATTCTAATACATTCTACAAAGCTAATAGAATCAAATAAAAGTCAAACACATTCAAACAAAGCATTTTGAATCAAATGAAAGTCAAATGTATTCAACAAAGCTAATTGAATAAAATGAAAGTCAAACACATTCAATCAAAGCTAATTGAATCAAATGAAAGTCTAATGCATTCTACAAAGCTAATTGAATCAAATGAAAGTCAAACACATTCAAACGAAGCTTTTTGAATCAAATGAAAGTGAAATGGATTCTACAAAGCTAATTAAATGAAATGAAAGTCAAACGTATTCAAACAAAGCTAATTGAATCAAATGAAATTCTAATACATTCTACAAAGCTAATTGATTCAAATGAAAGTCAAACACATTCAAACAAAGCATTTAGAATCATATGAAAGTCAAATGCATTCCACAAAGCTAATTGAATCAAATGAAAGTCAAACAAATTCAAACTAAGCTAATTGAATCAAATGAAAGTCTAATGCTTTCTACAAAGCTAATTGAATCAAATAAAGTCAAACACATTCAAACAAACCTTTTTGAATCAAATGAAAGTCACATGCATTCATCAAAGCTAATTGAATCAAATGAAAGTCAAATGCATTCTACAAAGCTAATTAAATCAAATGAAAGTAAAACACATTCAAACAAAGCTAATTGATTCAAATGAAAGTCAAACACATTCAAACATAGCTTTTTGAATCATATGAAAGTCAAATGCATTCCACAAATCTAATGAATCAAATGAAAGTCAAATGCATTCTACAAAGCGAAATGAATAAAATAAAAGTTAAATTCATTCAAACAAAGCTTTTTGAATCAAATGAAGGTCAAATGCATTCAACAAATCTATCAAATGAAAGTCAAATGTAATCTACAAAGCTAATTAAATGAAATGAAAGTCAAACGTATTCAAACAAAGCTAATTGAATCAAATGAAATTCTAATACATTCTACAAAGCTAATAGAATCAAATGAAAGTCAAACACATTCGAACAAAGCATTTTGAATCAAATGAAAGTCAAATGCATTCAACAAAGCTAATAGAATCAAATAAAAGTCAAACACATTCAAACAAAGCATTTTGAATCAAATGAAAGTCAAATGCATTCAACAAAGCTAATTGAATAAAATGAAAGTCAAACACATTTAATCAAAGCTAATTGAATCAAATGAAAGTCTAATGCATTCTACAAAGCAAATTGAATCAAATGAAAGTCAAACACATTCAAACGAAGCTTTTTGAATCAAATGAAAGTTAAATGGATTCTACAAAGCTAATTAAATGAAATGAAAGTCAAACGTATTCAAACAAAGCTAATTGAATCAAATGAAATTCTAATACATTCTACAAAGCTTATAGAATCAAATAAAAGTCAAACACATTCAAACAAAGCATTTTGAATCAAATGAAAGTCAAATGCATTCAACAAAGCTAATTAAATAAAATGAAAGTCAAACACATTCAATCAAAGCTAATTGAATCAAATGAAAGTCTAATGCATTCTACAAAGCTAATTGAATCAAATGAAACTCAAACACATTCAAACGAAGCTTTTTGAATCAAATGAAAGTTAAATGGATTCTACAAAGCTAATTAAATGAAATGAAAGTCAAACGTATTCAAACAAAGCTAATTGAATCAAATGAAATTCTAATACATTCTACAAAGCTAATAGAATAAAATAAAATTAAAACACATTCAAACAAAGCATTTTGAATCAAATGAAAGTCAAATGCATTCAACAAAGCTAATTGAATAAAATGAAAGTCAAACACATTCAATCATAGCTAATTGAATCAAATGAAAGTCTAACGCATTCTACAAAGCTAATTGAATCAAATAAAGTCAAACACATTCAAACAAACCTTTTTGAATCAAATGAAAGTCAAATGCATTCATCAAAGCTAATTGAATCAAATGAAAGTCAAATGCATTCTATAAAGCTAATTAAATCAAATGAAAGTAAAACACATTCAAACAAAGCTAATTGATTCAAATGAAAGTCAAACACATTCAAACATAGCTTTTTGAATCATATGAAAGTCAAATGCATTCCACAAATCTAATGAATCAAATGAAAGTCAAATGCATTCTACAAAGCGAAATGAATAAAATAAAAGTCAAATTCATTCAAACAAAGCTTTTTGAATCAAATGAAGGTCAAATGCATTCAACAAATCTATCAAACGAAAGTCAAATGGATTCTACAAAGCTAATTAAATGAAATGAAAGTCAAACGTGTTCAAACAAAGCTAATTGAATCAAATGAAATTCTAATACATTCTACAAAGCTAATAGAATCAAATAAAAGTCAAACACATTCGAACAAAGCATTTTGAATCAAATGAAAGTCAAATGCATTCAACAAAGCTAATTGAATAAAATGAAAGTCAAACACATTCAATCAAAGCTAATTGAATCAAATGAAAGTCTAATGCATTCTACAAAGCTAATTGAATCAAATGAAAGTCAAACACATTCAAACGAAGCTTTTTGAATCAAATGAAAGTTAAATGGATTCTACAAAGCTAATTAAATGAAATGAAAGTCAAACGTATTCAAACAAAGCTAATTGAATCAAATGAAATTCTGATACATTCTACAAAGCTAATAGAATCAAATAAAAGTCAAACACATTCAAACAAAGCATTTTGAATCAAATGAAAGTCAAATTCATTCAACAAAGCTAATTGAATAAAATGAAAGTGATGTAAAAACTAATAGATGAATTTAGTTTAAACAAGTTAAAGAATGAAGCTTAAGCAAAGGATTGAGAGAAGGTTGGTGTTTAGGTACGTTTTTGTAGGATTTTAGGTGGGTTTTGGGGGTTGGAAAAGTGTAGGTTTGTAAGGATTACTCACTTAAAAAACAAGGATATGAAGGCAAGGATTTCTCACTCAACCTACTAAGTTCAAATTGTATGGAAGGATTACTCACTTGACCACTCAATCTCTTCAAGTCTAACTTGGTACAAAAACCGGTTATTTCACAAACGAATAATCAGTTTTTAAGTTCAAGCAAAAGCTCTTTTCATTGATCAAAATATGCTTACAAACTATAGTTACATGCCTTTTATAAGCAACTAAAAGAACTAACAAACATTGCTTAACTTAAAGAAGCAAACTGATTTATTAAAGCTTTAAACAACGAAAATGAAACTAAGGCTAAGATTACGTCTAAGTGCAGCAACCTCTTGGTCTTCATATGCCCCTTAACTTCCTTATTAAACTCATGTAAATGAGCTAAACAAACAGCCACAAATTCAGCAAGAAAACCGTTGGAGGTGCATTTGTAACCCCCCCTTGATTCACGCCTCCTTCATTATTCATGCATTGAAGTTTCTCCTTCAGTTCCTCTCCATTCCCACGGCTCTCCAACTGAAATGGTTGTTCAAAATGCTTCAATTAACGTGCTTAATGAGAAATTAAGCAAGTAAATCCATGATTAAAACCAAACGGACCATGGGCAGCAAAAGAATCCAAGGTTTGGTCTTCAAATGATTTCGCAAGTATTACTTCTTTGGGCGAACCGTAACTTGGACTTGTGCTTGGACTTGGATGAAATTTGTGACTAGGACTAATAGGACTTTCGTGATTTGCATCATCCTCCCCTTCTTCGAAAGGAGTTGTCCTCAACTCGTCATCTTCTAAATAAGGAGCTAGATCACCAACATTGAAAGTTGATGAAACTCCAAATTGCCCTCCAAGATCAACTTTGTATGCATTATCATTGATCCTTTCCATGATTTGAAAAGGACCCTCTGCCCTTGGCATAAACTTGTGCTTTCGTTGCTTAGGGAACCTTTCTTTTCGAAGAAAAATCCAAACAAGATCACCCACTTCGAATTTTCTCACATTGCTCAAGTGTTTGTTTGCTTGCTTCTTGTAGGACTCGTTAGCTTTCTCAATGTTCTTTCTAACTTCTTTATGAACATTAATCATGAACTCAACATGCTCCTTGGCTGTCCCATGAACAAATTTGTCCTTAGGAATTGCAATGTAATCAATAGGAACATAAGGATTGACCCCATAAACAATTTCGAATGGTGAGTATTTCGTGGTTTTACTTGGAGTTCTATTGTAAGCAAATTCAGCATGAGCTAGCTTTAGATCCCAATCTTTCCCTCCTTTGTTCACTAAGGCATGAAGCAATGTTCCAAGAACTCTATTCACCACCTCAGTTTGACCATCCGTTTGTGGATGATGGCTAGTTGAAAAAAGCAGCTTGGTACCCACGAGCCTCCATAATGACTTCCAAAAATGGCTCACAAACTTTGTATCACGATCTGAAACAATGGTTCTAGGCAAACCATGTAACTTAGCCACCTCCTTGAAAAAAAGTTGAGCCACGTTATAAGCATCATCCACTTTTTTACAAGCAATGAAATGGGCCATCTTCGAAAACCGATCAACAACCACCATGATTGAATCTTTTCCACGAGCTGTTCTAGGCAAGGCCATGATGAAATCCATACTCAAATCCTCCCAAGGTCTTTCGGGAATTGGCAAAGGCTTGTATTCACCTCTATGAAAGGTCATTTTAGCCCTTTGACAAGTAGAACATCTAGCTAGGATTTGGTGCACGTTAGCTAGCATCTTAGGCCAATAAAAGTGACTTTGCAAGATCTCTAGGGTCTTTTGAATACCCATATGACCAGCAAGGCCCCCTCCATGAGCTTCCCTTATCAATAAGTCACGAATTGCCCCTTTAGGAACACAAAGTTTGTTTCCTTTGAAAAGAAAACCATCCACCATCACGAATTGACCATTAACCCCATGCTTGCACGCCTCAATGATCTCCATAAGTTCAAGATCATCCTTGTAAGATTCCTTCATGATCTCAAAACCAAGGACCTTAGCTTCCATGATTCCAAGTAGGGTATGCCTCCTTGACAAAGCATCAGCCACAATGTTGGCTTTTCCTGTTTATACTTCGTAGCAAAATTGAAGGATTGAAGGAATTCTACCCACTTAGCATGCCTAGCATTCAATTTTTTTTGGCCATGTATGAACCTCAAAGACTCATGATCCGAATGCAAGATGAATGGTCGTGGCCTCAAATAATGTGACCAATGATCTAAGGCTCGAACCATGGCATAAAATTCTTTGTCATAAGTGGAATAGTTCAATTTCCCTTGGCTCAATTTCTCACTAAAGTAGGCAATGGGTTTTTTTCTTGGATTAGGACAGCCCCTATTCCCTTCCCACTTGCATCACACTCAACTTCAAAGGGTTTCATGAAATCAGGTAAGGCTAAAACAGGTGCCTCACACATTTTTTTTTTTCACTAGTTCAAACGCCTCTTGGGCTTGAGGGTTCCATTGGAAGGTTCCTTTCTTTGTACACTCAGTGATAGGAGCCATGAGGGTACTAAAGTTCTTAATGAACCTTCTATAGAAAGAGGTTAGTCCATGAAATGAACGAACTTCAGTTATGGTTTTTGGGATAGGCCACAAAGCAATGGCTTCTATTTTGCTTGGATCCACCTTGATTCCATCACCTGAAATAATGTAACCAAGAAAAACAATTTCTGTTAGCAAAAAATGACACTTCTCCAACTTCCCGTATAATTTTTTCTCCCTCAAAGTTCTAAAGATTTCTTCCAAGTGCCTCAAATGATCTTCCTCATTTGTACTATAGATGAGAATATCATCTAAGTAAACAACTACAAACCTCCCCAAAAAAGGTCTCAACATCTCATTCATAAGCCTCATGAAAGTACTTGGGGCATTTGTTAAACCAAATGGCATAACAAGCCATTCATACAACCCATGCTTGGTTTTAAAAGCTGTTTTCCACTCATCACCCTCCCTCATACGAATTTGGTGATACCCACTTCTCAAATCAATTTTTGAAAACACTCTAGCCCCACTCAACTCATCCAACATATCATCAAGCCTAGGTATGGGAAACCTATACTTAATGGTTATATTGTTCACAGCCCTACTATCAATACACATCCTCCATGTTCCATCTTTTTTAGGCACTAACAAAGTAGGAACAGCACAAGGACTCATAGACTCTCTCACATAACCCATTTGCATCAACTCCTCAATTTGTTTTTGCAACTCTTTAGTTTCCATGGGATTACATCTATAAGGTGGTTTGTTAGGAAGGGGTGCTCCCGGAATTAGGTCAATTTGATGTTCAATCCCACGAATGGGAGGTAATCCTAAAGGCAACTCATTAGGGAAAACATCCTCATAAGCTTTGACCAATTCGGCCAAACTAGGGTTTTGTTGAACAAACCCTTCATGCTCCTCCTTACTCAACAACAAAAACACCTCATCTTCCTTCTCTAAGGTCTTTTCGAATTCTTTGAAAGAAAGTAACAAGATTTCCTTTCTTTTGGGCTCTTTTTGTGGTGTTTGTGGTGGTGGGAATTGTGTTTGGGGAATCTTTTTTTGTGGTGGTAAGGGATGCAACACTTTCTTGCTGCCTTGGTGGGTGATAGTATAGGTATTAGTTAGACCATCATGGATTGATTTTCTATCACTTTGCCATGGTCTTCCTAATAAAACGTGACATGCATCCATAGGAATGACATCACACAAAATCTCATCAACATAAGAACCAATCTGAAATTTTACTAAGCATTGTCTCCTAACTCCCGTACTCTTACTCTTATCAAGCCAACTCAATTTGTAAGGGGTAGGGTGTCTAGTGGTTTTCAAATCAAGTTTTTTTACAAGGTCACTTGATACAACATTTGCTTCACTACCACTATCGACAATTAAGTCACAAACATCTCCATTAACCTTGCATTTGGTTAAAAAGACATTCTCTCTTTGCAAAGGGTTTCTTTCAACCTCAACTTGCATTTGTAAAGCTCTCCTCAAGACTAGGCTGTTTTTTTCGGGGAAACAATCATCACCTTGTTCCTCCTCTTCATTAGAATCATAAGATCCCAAAGGGTCATTTTCAACAACATTTTCATCCTCTAACTCCTCATCTAGGCTAAAAGGTTGAGCCATCATATTTTTTAGCTCTCTCATGGTTAAAGCTCTAGTATTAGGGCAATCCCTCTTATAGTGTCCTCTTCCATGACACTTAAAACACACTATGTCACTCAAGTCCCCGGTTTTGGCAACAGCTTTGCCTTTTTTCTTTGGGTCAAAGGAACTTGGGTTTCTTTTGGTGGAATTTGGGAAAGAAGAGTTTTCTTTTGGTGGATTGAATGGACGTTTGAATTTTGGGTCAAAAGAGTTCGAAGGTTTCTTCTTCTTCCTTTGATTATCAAATTTCACCGAAAGCTTACAAGCTTCATCAAAGGTCAGATTGGGTTGCACCTCTACTTTCTCATAAATGTCCTTATCCAAACCAGCCATAAACCTCCCTAATTTGAGTTCTTCATTTTCCACTATTTCGCACACAATGGAAAGTTTCTCAAATTCTTTTATGTACTCCTCCACACTACTACTACCTTGTTGCAAGGTACTCCATTTAACATACATGGATTGTTTGTAATTAGAAGGCACAAAACGTCCCCTAAGTTTCTTCCTAAGCTTGGTCCATGTAGAAATACGAGTTTTCCCATTGCTTTCTCGTTTTCTTTGGACTCCTTTCAACCAAGTTTCAGCATACTTGGCTATCTTTACCTTAGCAATCTTGTACTTTTGTTCATCTTCCTCAACGTCTTTGAACTCAAAGTACCTCTCAAGTGATTGCTCCCACTCCAAGTACTTCTCAGGGTCAAGAGTACCATCAAAAAGGTCTACATCCACCTTTAGACTCTTGTCATCATATCTAGGAGGGTTTTGACGCCCATCCCTTTGTTCTTGTGTCAACAAACGAGCCATTAGAGGCATTATATTACCATGTAATTGCACATTGGTTTCCAAGAGCCTTTGTTGGTTTTCCTCCATAATTCTAAGTCTCCTTTGGTCAATGGTTCCATTTGGGTTTGCTTGAACCATTTGGACAGAAACAATCCCCTACCTGACGCGCCAAATGATGTAAAAACTAATAGATGAATTTAGTTTAAACAAGTTAAAGAATCAAGCTTAAGCAAAGGATTGAGAGAAGGTTGGTGCTTAGGTACGTTTTTGTAGGATTTTAGGTGGGTTTTGGGGGTTGGAAAAGTGTAGGTTTGTAAGGATTACTCAGTTAACAAACAAGGATATGAAGGCAAGGATTTCTCACTCAACCTACTAAGTTCAAATTGTATGGAAGGATTACTCACTTGACCACTCAATCTCTTCAAGTCTAACTTGGTACAAAAACCTGTTATTTCACAAACAAATAATCAGTTTTTAAGTTCAAGCAAAAGCTCTTTTCATTGATCAAAATCTGCTTACAAACTATAGTTACATGCCTTTTATAAGCAACTAAAAGAACTAACAAACATTGCTTAACTTAAAGAAGCAAACTTATTTATTAAAGCTTTAAACAACGAAAATGAAACTAAGCCTAAGATTACGTCTAAGTGCAGCAACCTCTTGGTCTTCATATGCCCCTTAACTTCCTTATTAAACTCATGTAAATGAGCTAAACATACAGCCACAAATTCAGCAAGAAAACCGTTGGAGGTGCATTTGTAAACCCCCCTTGATTCACGCCTCCTTCATTATTCATGCATTGAAGTTTCTCCTTGAGTTCCTCTCCATTCCCACGGCTCTCCAACTGAAATGGCTGTTCAAAATGCTTCAATTAACGTGCTTAATGAGCAATTAAGCAAGTAAATCCATGATTAAAACCAAACGGACCATGGGCAGCAAAAGAATCCAAGGTTTGGTCTTCAAATGATTTCGCAAGTATTACTTCTTTGGGCGAACCGTAACTTGGACTTGTGCTTGGACTTGGATGAAATTTGTGACTAGGACTAATAGGACTTTCGTGATTTGCATCAGAAAGTCAAACACATTTAATCAAAGCTAATTGAATCAAATGAAAGTCTAATGCATTCTACAAAGCTAATTGAATCAAATGAAAGTCAAACACATTCAAACGAAGCTTTTTGAATCAAATGAAAGTTAAACGGATTCTACAAAGCTAATTAAATGAAATGAAAGTCAAATGTATTCAAACAAAGCTAATTGAATCAAATGAAATTCTAATACATTCTACAAAGCTAATAGAATCAAATAAAAGTCAAACACATTCAAACAAAGCATTTTGAATCAAATGAAAGTCAAATACATTCAACAAAGCTAATTGAATAAAATGAAAGTCAAACACATTCAATCAAAGCTAATTGAATCAAATGAAAGTCTAATGCATTCTACAAAGATAATTGAATCAAATGAAAGTCAAACACATTCAAACGAAGCTTTTTGAATCAAATGAAAGTTAAATGGATTCTACAAAGCTAATTAAATGAAATGAAAGTCAAACGTATTCAAACAAAGCTAATTGAATCAAATGAAATTCTAATACATTCTACAAAGCTAATAGAATCAAATAAAAGTCAAACACATTCAAATAAAGCATTTTGAATCAAATGAAAGTCAAATGCATTCAACAAAGCTAATTGAATAAAATGAAAGTCAAACACATTCAATCAAAGCTAATTGAATCAAATGAAAGTCTAACGCATTCTACAAAGCTAATTGAATCAAATAAAGTCAAACACATTCAAACAAACCTTTTTGAATCAAATGAAAGTCAAATGCATTCAGCAAAGCTAATTGAATCAAATGAAAGTCAAATGCATTCTACAAAGCTAATTAAATCAAATGAAAGTAAAACACATTCAAACAAAGCTAATTGATTCAAATGAAAGTCAAACACATTCAAACATAGCTTTTTGAATCATATGAAAGTCAAATGCATTCCACAAATCTAATTGAATCAAATGAAAGTCAAATGCATTCTACAAAGCGAAATGAATAAAATAAAAGTCAAATTCATTCAAACAAAGCTTTTTGAATCAAATGAAAGTCAAATGCATTCAACAAAGCTATCAAATGAAAGTCAAATGGATTCTACAAAGCTAATTAAATGAAATGAAAGTCAAACGTATTCAAACAAAGCTAATTGAATCAAATGAAATTCTAATACATTCTACAAAGCAAATAGAATCAAATTAAAGTCAAACACATTCAAACAAAGCATTTTGAATCAAATGAAAGTCAAATGCATTCAACAAAGCTAATTGAATAAAATGAAAGTCAAACACATTCAATCAAAGCTAATTGAATCAAATGAAAGTCTAATGCATTCTACAAAGCTAATTGAATCAAATGAAAGTTAAACACATTCAAACAAAGCTAATTGAATCAAATAAAAGTCTAATGCATTCTACAAAGCTAATTGAATAAAATGAAAGTCAAACACATTCAAACAAAGCTTTTTGAATCAAATGAAATTCAAATGCATTCATCAAAGCTAATTGAATCAAACGAAAGTCAAATGCATTCTACAAAGCTAATTAAATCAAATGAAAGTCAAACACATTCAAACATAGCTTTTTGAATCATATGAAAGTCAAATGCATTCCACAAATCTAATTGAATCAAATGAAAGTCAAATGCATTCTACAAAGCGTAATGAATAAAATAAAAGTCAAATTCATTCAAACAAAGCTTTTTGAATCAAATGAAGGTCAAATGCATTCAACAAAGCTATCAAATGAAAGTCAAAGGGATTCTACAAAGCTAATTAAATGAAATGAAAGTCAAACGTATTCAAACAAAGCTAATTGAATCAAATGAAATTCTAATACATTTTACAAAGCTAATAGAATCAAATAAAAGTCAAACACATTCAAACAAAGCATTTTGAATCAAATGAAAGTCAAATGCATTCAACAAAGCTAATTTAATAAAATGAAAGTCAAACACATTCAATCAAAGCTAATTGAATCAAATGAAAGTCTAATGCATTCTACAAAGCTAATTGAATCAAATGAAAGTCAAACACATTCAAACAAAGCTTTTTGAATCAAATGAAAGTCAAATGCATTCATCAAAGCTAATTAGATCAAATGAAAGTCAAATGCATTTAACAAAGCTAATTAAATCAAATGAAAGTAAAACACATTCAAACAAAGCTAATTGATTCAAATGAAAGTCAAACACATAGCAAATAAACTTTTTGAATCATATGAAAGTCAAATACATTCCACAAAGCTTTTTGAATCAAATGAAAGTCAAATGCATTCATCAAAGCTTATTAGATGAAATGAAAGTCAAATGCATTTAACAAAGCTAATTAAATCAATTGAAAGTCAAACACTTTCAAACAAAGCTTTTTGAATCAAATGAAAGTTAAATGCATTCATCAAAGCTAATTAGATCAAATGAAAGTCAAATGCATTTAACAAAGCTAATTAAATCAAATGAAAGTAAAACACATTCAAACAAAGCTAATTTATTCAAATGAAAGTCAAACACATTCACACAAAGCTTTTTGAATCATATGAAAGTCAAATGCATTCCACAAAGCTAATTGAATCAAATGAAAGTCAAAAAATTCAAACTAAGCTAATTGAATCAAATGAAAGTCTAATGCATTCTACAAAGCTAATTGAATCAAAGGAAAGTCAAATGGATTCTACAAGGCTCATTGAATGAAATGAAAACCAAACATATTCAAATAAAGCTAATTGAATCAAATAAAGTCAAACACATTCAAACAAACCTTTTTGAATCAAATGAAAGTCAAATGCATTCATCAAAGCTAATTGAATCAAATGAAAGTCAAATGCATTCTACAAAGCTAATTAAATCAAATGAAAGTAAAACACATTCAAACAAAGCTAATTGATTCAAATGAAAGTCAAACACATTCAAACATAGCTTTTTGAATCATATGAAAGTCAAATGCATTCCACAAATCTAATTGAATCAAATGAAAGTAAAATTCATTCTACAAAGCAAAATGAATAAAATAAAAGTCAAATTCATTCAAACAAAGCTTTTTGAATCAAATGAAGGTCAAATGCATTCAACAAAGCTATCAAATGAAAGTCAAATGGATTCTACAAAGCTAATTAAATGAAATGAAAGTCAAACGTATTCAAACAAAGCTAATTGAATCAAATGAAATTCTAATACATTCTACAAAGCTAATAGAATCAAATAAAAGTCAAACACATTCAAACAAAGCATTTTGAATCAAATGAAAGTCAAATGCATTCAACAAAGCTAATTGAATAAAATGAAAGTCAAACACATTCAATCAAAGCTAATTGAATCAAATGAAAGTCTAATGCATTCTACAAAGCTAATTGAATCAAATGAAAGTCAAACACATTCAAACAAAGCTTTTTGAATCAAATGAAAGTCAAATGCATTCATCAAAGCTAATTAGATCAAATGAAAGTCAAATGCATTTAACAAATCTAATTAAATCAAATGAAAGTAAAACACATTCAAACAAAGCTAATTGATTCAAATGAAAGTCAAACACATTCAAACAAAGCTTTTTGAATCATATGAAAGTCAAATGCATTCCACAAAGCTAATTGAATCAAATGAAAGTCAAAAAATTCAAACTAAGCTAATTGAATCAAATGAAAGTCTAATGCATTCTACAAAGCTAATTGAATCAAATGAAAGTCAAATGGATTCTACAAGGCTCATTGAATGAAATGAAAACCAAAACATATTCAAATAAAGCTAATTGAATCAAATAAAGTCAAACACATTCAAACAAACCTTTTTGAATCAAATGAAAGTCAAATGCATTCATCAAAGCTAATTGAATCAAATGAAAGTCAAATGCATTCTACAAAACTAATTAAATCAAATGAAAGTAAAACACATTCAAACAAAGCTAATTGATTCAAATGAAAGTCAAACACATTCAAACATAGCTTTTTGAATCATATGAAAGTCAAATGCATTCCACAAATCTAATTGAATCAAATGAAAGTCAAATGCATTCTACAAAGCTGATGTAAATCTAAATACCCCCTCCCGAATATTGGTTGATGGATTTAAAAATACTTATAGTTAGAATACTCAGATATCATGGAACAAGATAAAAGGGCCAAAACTCAAGGACACACTCAAAGTTTTGGGGTTTTAGGCCAGAGATAAGACTCACTCAATCTCTCCTAAGCTTATCACTCAAGACTCACTCAAAGCAATAAGGGAACACTTGAACTTGAGACAAACTCTAAGTTAAAATGCTATAAACACAAGGTTTTTTATCAAATCTCAAAACTGCCTCTTAATTTCTGTTTTGCTCTCCCTTTTATAGAGGAAAGGAGCAGCAAAAGCACACCAAAAGCCAAGGAAACCGTCCAAGAATGAAAGGCCAACAACCAATGGTTTCCTCCTTGATTTAAGCCTTGATTTAAGCTAAGTAATGAAAGCATAATAAAGCCTATTGATAACCCCCCCATTACAACCGGCCAAGAGCTAGATTCTTGGCATTATTTCAGCAACATTAACTAGCACATAAGTTAATAATAGATAGTAAATGGCCTAGGATCCACACGCCCAAAATAGTCATGAAATGCGTCCAAAATGTGATGCTAGCCAACCGTGTACCAATCTTCAATCTTCCCATGAAATGCAGCATAGAATTTCACCCTTCTTTGTGAATGGGAAAAACCCAAGAGTCTCTAAGACTAAAGCAACAGGTTCATTAGATGTCCACTTTGGATCATTCCCCCCTTCTTCAAAAGAGTTTGCCCTCAAACTTGAATCATCAAAGTATGGTGATAAATCCCCTACATTGAAAGTCGCACTAACACCCATCAATTTGTCTGGTAGCTCAATTTTGTAAGCACTATCGTTCACCCTCTCAAGAACCTTAAAAGGACCATCAGAACGAGGCATAAGCTTGTTTTTGCGAAGCTTAGGGAACCTCTCCTTCCTCAAATGCACCCAAACCAAGTCCCCGGGATGAAAAATAGGCTGTTTGCGTTTCTTATTGGCTCTCTCTTGGTATTTTTTATTCATCTCCTCAATTCTTTTCTTCACTTGCTCACAGGTTTTTTGAAAGGTTTCCACCCTCTTTTTAGCATCTTTCTCTACCATGTCACTCTTAACCATAGGAACAAGATCAATCGGCACAAATGGGTTCACTCCATAAACTACTTCAAATGGAGAACGGGAAGTAGTTAGGGAATGAGCTCTATTGTAAGCAAACTCCGCATGGGCTAATTTCATGTCCCAATCTTTTTGCGTTTTGCTCACAAGACCTCGTAACAAAGTACCCAAAGTTCTATTAGTGACCTCGGTTTGCCCATCGGTTTGGGGATGATGAGAGGTACTAAATAGTAACTTGGTACCCACAAGTTTCCATAGGGTTCTCCAAAAGTGACTAAGGAATTTGGAGTCCCTATCAGATACTATACTTCGAGGAATGCCATGGAGTTTGACAATTTCCTTGAAGTACAGCTCGGCCACTTTCACGGCATCATCAGTTTTATTACAAGCTACAAAGTGTGCCATTTTAGAGAATCTATCTACAACAACCATGATGCTATCTCTTCCCCTTTGAGTGCGAGGCAATCCAACAATGAAATCCATGCTAACACTTTCCCATGGAGCGTCCGGAACTGGCAACAGAGTATAAAGACCCATTCAAACAAACCTTTTTGAATCAAATGAAAGTCAAATGCATTCATCAAAGCTAATTGAATCAAATGAAAGTCAAATGCATTCTACAAAACTAATTAAATCAAATGAAAGTAAAACACATTCAAACAAAGCTAATTGATTCAAATGAAAGTCAAACACATTCAAACATAGCTTTTTGAATCATATGAAAGTCAAATGCATTCCACAAATCTAATTGAATCAAATGAAAGTCAAATGCATTCTACAAAGCAAAATGAATAAAATAAAAGTCAAATTCATTCAAACAAAGCTTTTTGAATCAAATGAAGGTCAAATGCATTCAACAAATCTATCAAATGAAAGTTAAATGGATTCTACAAAGCTAATTAAATGAAATGAAATTCTAATACATTCTACAAAGCTAATATAATCAAATAAAAGTCAAACACATTCAAACAAAGCATTTTGAATCAAAGGAAAGTCAAATGCATTCAACAAAGCAAATTGAATAAAATGAAAGTCAAACACATTCAATCAAAGCTAATTGAATCAAATGAAAGTCTAATGCATTCTACAAAGCTAATTGAATCAAATGAAAGTCAAACACATTCAAACAAACCTTTTTGAATCAAATGAAAGTCAAACGCATTCATCATAGCTAATTAGATCAAATGAAAGTCAAATGCATTTAACAAAGCTAATTAAATAAAATGAAAGTAAAACACATTCAAACAAAGCTAATTGATTCAAATGAAAGTCAAACACATTCAAACAAAGCTTTTTGAATCATATGAAAGTCAAATGCATTCCACAAAGCTAATTGAATCAAATGAAAGTCAAAGAAATTCAAACTAAGCTAATTGAATCAAATGAAAGTCTAATGCTTTCTACAAAGCTAATTGAATCAAATAAATTCAAACAAACCTTTTTGAATCAAATGAAAGTCAAATGCATTCATCAAAGCTAATTGAATCAAATGAAAGTCAAATGCATTCTACAAAGCTAATTAAATCAAATGAAAGTAAAACACATTCAAACAAAGCTAATTGATTCAAATAAAAGTCAAACACATAGCAAATAAACTTTTTGAATCATATGAAAGTCAAATACATTCCACAAAGCTTTTTGAATCAAATGAAAGTCAAATGCATTCATCAAAGCTTATTAGATGAAATGAAAGTCAAATGCATTTAACAAAGCTAATTAAATCAATTGAAAGTCAAACACTTTCAAACAAAGCTTTTTGAATCAAATGAAAGTTAAATGCATTCATCAAAGCTAATTAGATCAAATGAAAGTCAAATGCATTTAACAAAGCTAATTAAATCAAATGAAAGTAAAACACATTCAAACAAAGCTAATTTATTCAAATGAAAGTCAAACACATTCACACAAAGCTTTTTGAATCATATGAAAGTCAAATGCATTCCACAAAGCTAATTGAATCAAATGAAAGTCAAAAAATTCAAACTAAGCTAATTGAATCAAATGAAAGTCTAATGCATTCTACAAAGCTAATTGAATCAAAGGAAAGTCAAATGGATTCTACAAGGCTCATTGAATGAAATGAAAACCAAACATATTCAAATAAAGCTAATTGAATCAAATAAAGTCAAACACATTCAAACAAACCTTTTTGAATCAAATGAAAGTCAAATGCATTCATCAAAGCTAATTGAATCAAATGAAAGTCAAATGCATTCTACAAAGCTAATTAAATCAAATGAAAGTAAAACACATTCAAACAAAGCTAATTGATTCAAATGAAAGTCAAACACATTCAAACATAGCTTTTTGAATCATATGAAAGTCAAATGCATTCCACAAATCTAATTGAATCAAATGAAAGTAAAATTCATTCTACAAAGCAAAATGAATAAAATAAAAGTCAAATTCATTCAAACAAAGCTTTTT
Organism: Chenopodium quinoa; assembly: GCF_001683475.1. Lineage (NCBI taxonomy): Eukaryota > Viridiplantae > Streptophyta > Magnoliopsida > Caryophyllales > Amaranthaceae > Chenopodium > Chenopodium quinoa. The sequence continues at coordinate 7,786 of NW_018743986.1, read as the reverse complement.
GAATCAAATGAAGGTCAAATGCATTCAACAAAGCTATCAAATGAAAGTCAAATGGATTCTACAAAGCTAATTAAATGAAATGAAAGTCAAACGTATTCAAACAAAGCTAATTGAATCAAATGAAATTCTAATACATTCTACAAAGCTAATAGAATCAAATAAAAGTCAAACACATTCAAACAAAGCATTTTGAATCAAATGAAAGTCAAATGCATTCAACAAAGCTAATTGAATAAAATGAAAGTCAAACACATTCAATCAAAGCTAATTGAATCAAATGAAAGTCTAATGCATTCTACAAAGCTAATTGAATCAAATGAAAGTCAAACACATTCAAACAAAGCTTTTTGAATCAAATGAAAGTCAAATGCATTCATCAAAGCTAATTAGATCAAATGAAAGTCAAATGCATTTAACAAATCTAATTAAATCAAATGAAAGTAAAACACATTCAAACAAAGCTAATTGATTCAAATGAAAGTCAAACACATTCAAACAAAGCTTTTTGAATCATATGAAAGTCAAATGCATTCCACAAAGCTAATTGAATCAAATGAAAGTCAAAAAATTCAAACTAAGCTAATTGAATCAAATGAAAGTCTAATGCATTCTACAAAGCTAATTGAATCAAATGAAAGTCAAATGGATTCTACAAGGCTCATTGAATGAAATGAAAACCAAAACATATTCAAATAAAGCTAATTGAATCAAATAAAGTCAAACACATTCAAACAAACCTTTTTGAATCAAATGAAAGTCAAATGCATTCATCAAAGCTAATTGAATCAAATGAAAGTCAAATGCATTCTACAAAACTAATTAAATCAAATGAAAGTAAAACACATTCAAACAAAGCTAATTGATTCAAATGAAAGTCAAACACATTCAAACATAGCTTTTTGAATCATATGAAAGTCAAATGCATTCCACAAATCTAATTGAATCAAATGAAAGTCAAATGCATTCTACAAAGCTGATGTAAATCTAAATACCCCCTCCCGAATATTGGTTGATGGATTTAAAAATACTTATAGTTAGAATACTCAGATATCATGGAACAAGATAAAAGGGCCAAAACTCAAGGACACACTCAAAGTTTTGGGGTTTTAGGCCAGAGATAAGACTCACTCAATCTCTCCTAAGCTTATCACTCAAGACTCACTCAAAGCAATAAGGGAACACTTGAACTTGAGACAAACTCTAAGTTAAAATGCTATAAACACAAGGTTTTTTATCAAATCTCAAAACTGCCTCTTAATTTCTGTTTTGCTCTCCCTTTTATAGAGGAAAGGAGCAGCAAAAGCACACCAAAAGCCAAGGAAACCGTCCAAGAATGAAAGGCCAACAACCAATGGTTTCCTCCTTGATTTAAGCCTTGATTTAAGCTAAGTAATGAAAGCATAATAAAGCCTATTGATAACCCCCCCATTACAACCGGCCAAGAGCTAGATTCTTGGCATTATTTCAGCAACATTAACTAGCACATAAGTTAATAATAGATAGTAAATGGCCTAGGATCCACACGCCCAAAATAGTCATGAAATGCGTCCAAAATGTGATGCTAGCCAACCGTGTACCAATCTTCAATCTTCCCATGAAATGCAGCATAGAATTTCACCCTTCTTTGTGAATGGGAAAAACCCAAGAGTCTCTAAGACTAAAGCAACAGGTTCATTAGATGTCCACTTTGGATCATTCCCCCCTTCTTCAAAAGAGTTTGCCCTCAAACTTGAATCATCAAAGTATGGTGATAAATCCCCTACATTGAAAGTCGCACTAACACCCATCAATTTGTCTGGTAGCTCAATTTTGTAAGCACTATCGTTCACCCTCTCAAGAACCTTAAAAGGACCATCAGAACGAGGCATAAGCTTGTTTTTGCGAAGCTTAGGGAACCTCTCCTTCCTCAAATGCACCCAAACCAAGTCCCCGGGATGAAAAATAGGCTGTTTGCGTTTCTTATTGGCTCTCTCTTGGTATTTTTTATTCATCTCCTCAATTCTTTTCTTCACTTGCTCACAGGTTTTTTGAAAGGTTTCCACCCTCTTTTTAGCATCTTTCTCTACCATGTCACTCTTAACCATAGGAACAAGATCAATCGGCACAAATGGGTTCACTCCATAAACTACTTCAAATGGAGAACGGGAAGTAGTTAGGGAATGAGCTCTATTGTAAGCAAACTCCGCATGGGCTAATTTCATGTCCCAATCTTTTTGCGTTTTGCTCACAAGACCTCGTAACAAAGTACCCAAAGTTCTATTAGTGACCTCGGTTTGCCCATCGGTTTGGGGATGATGAGAGGTACTAAATAGTAACTTGGTACCCACAAGTTTCCATAGGGTTCTCCAAAAGTGACTAAGGAATTTGGAGTCCCTATCAGATACTATACTTCGAGGAATGCCATGGAGTTTGACAATTTCCTTGAAGTACAGCTCGGCCACTTTCACGGCATCATCAGTTTTATTACAAGCTACAAAGTGTGCCATTTTAGAGAATCTATCTACAACAACCATGATGCTATCTCTTCCCCTTTGAGTGCGAGGCAATCCAACAATGAAATCCATGCTAACACTTTCCCATGGAGCGTCCGGAACTGGCAACAGAGTATAAAGACCCATTCAAACAAACCTTTTTGAATCAAATGAAAGTCAAATGCATTCATCAAAGCTAATTGAATCAAATGAAAGTCAAATGCATTCTACAAAACTAATTAAATCAAATGAAAGTAAAACACATTCAAACAAAGCTAATTGATTCAAATGAAAGTCAAACACATTCAAACATAGCTTTTTGAATCATATGAAAGTCAAATGCATTCCACAAATCTAATTGAATCAAATGAAAGTCAAATGCATTCTACAAAGCAAAATGAATAAAATAAAAGTCAAATTCATTCAAACAAAGCTTTTTGAATCAAATGAAGGTCAAATGCATTCAACAAATCTATCAAATGAAAGTTAAATGGATTCTACAAAGCTAATTAAATGAAATGAAATTCTAATACATTCTACAAAGCTAATATAATCAAATAAAAGTCAAACACATTCAAACAAAGCATTTTGAATCAAAGGAAAGTCAAATGCATTCAACAAAGCAAATTGAATAAAATGAAAGTCAAACACATTCAATCAAAGCTAATTGAATCAAATGAAAGTCTAATGCATTCTACAAAGCTAATTGAATCAAATGAAAGTCAAACACATTCAAACAAACCTTTTTGAATCAAATGAAAGTCAAACGCATTCATCATAGCTAATTAGATCAAATGAAAGTCAAATGCATTTAACAAAGCTAATTAAATAAAATGAAAGTAAAACACATTCAAACAAAGCTAATTGATTCAAATGAAAGTCAAACACATTCAAACAAAGCTTTTTGAATCATATGAAAGTCAAATGCATTCCACAAAGCTAATTGAATCAAATGAAAGTCAAAGAAATTCAAACTAAGCTAATTGAATCAAATGAAAGTCTAATGCTTTCTACAAAGCTAATTGAATCAAATAAATTCAAACAAACCTTTTTGAATCAAATGAAAGTCAAATGCATTCATCAAAGCTAATTGAATCAAATGAAAGTCAAATGCATTCTACAAAGCTAATTAAATCAAATGAAAGTAAAACACATTCAAACAAAGCTAATTGATTCAAATAAAAGTCAAACACATTCAAACAAAGCTTTTTGAATAATATGAAAGTCAAATGCATTCCACAAAGCTAATTAAATCAAATGAAAGTAAAACACATTCAAACAAAGCTAATTGATTCAAATGAAAGTCAAACACATTTAAACATAGCTTTTAGAATCATATGAAAGTCAAATGCATTCCACCAATCTAATTGAATCAAATGAAAGTCAAATGCATTCTACAAAGCGTAATGAATAAAATAAAAGTCAAATTCATTCAAACAAAGCTTTTTGAATCAAATGAAGGTCAAATGCATTCAACAAAGCTATCAAATGAAAGTTAAATGGATTCTACAAAGCTAATTAAATGAAATGAAAGTCAAACGTATTCAAACAAAGCTAATTGAATCAAATGAAATTCTAATACATTCTACAAAGCTAATAGAATCAAATAAAAGTCAAACACATTCAAACAAAGCATTTTGAATCAAATGAAAGTCAAATGCATTCAACAAAGCTAATTGAATAAAATGAAAGTCAAACACATTCAATCAAAGCTAATTGAATCAAATGAAAGTCTAATGCATTCTACAAAGCTAATTGAATCAAATGAAAGTCAAACACATTCAAACAAAGCTTTTTGAATCAAATGAAAGTCAAATGCATTCATCAAAGCGGATTAGATCAAATGAAAGTCAAATGCATTTAACAAAGCTAATTAAATCAAATGAAAGTAAAACACATTCAAACAAAGCTAATTGATTCAAATGAAAGTCAAACACATTCAAACAAAGCTTTTTGAATCATATGAAAGTCAAATGCATTCCACAAAGCTAATTGAATCAAATGAAAGTCAAACAAATTCAAACTAAGCTAATTGAATCAAATGAAAGTCTAATGCTTTCTACAAAGCTAATTGAATCAAATAAAGTCAAACACATTCAAACAAACCTTTTTGAATCAAATGAAAGTCAAATGCATTCATCAAAGCTAATTGAATCAAATGAAAGTCAAATGCATTCGACAAAGGAAATTAAATCAAATGAAAGTAAAACACATGCAAAAAAAGCTAATTGATTCAAATAAAAGTCAAACACATTCAAACAAAGCTTTTTTGAATCATATAAAAGTCAAATGCCTTCCACAAAGATAATTAAATCAAATGAAAGTAAAACACATTCAAACAAAGCTAATTGATTCAAATGAAAGTCAAACACATTTAAACATAGCATTTAGAATCATATGAAAGTCAAATGCATTCCACCAATCTAATTGAATCAAATGAAAGTCAAATGCATTCTACAAAGCGTAATGAATAAAATAAAAGTCAAATTCATTCAAACAAAGCTTTTTGAATCAAATGAAGGTCAAATGCATTCAACAAAGCTATCAAATGAAAGTCAAATGGATTCTACAAAGCTAATTAAATGAAATGTAAGTCCAACGTATTCAAACAAAGCTAATTGAATCAAATGAAATTCTAATACATTCTACAAAGCTAATAGAATCAAATAAAAGTCAAACACATTCAAACAAAGCATTTTGAATCAAATGAAAGTCAAATGCATTCAACAAAGCTAATTGAATAAAATGAAAGTCAAACACATTCAATCAAAGCTAATTGAATCAAATGAAAGTCTAATGCATTCTACAAAGCTAATTGAATCAAATGAAAGTCAAACACATTCAAACAAAGCTTTTTGAATCAAATGAAAGTCAAATGCATTCATCAAAGCTAATTAGATCAAATGAAAGTCAAATGCATTTAACAAATCTAATTAAATCAAATGAAAGTAAAACACATTCAAACAAAGCTAATTGATTCAAATGAAAGTCAAACACATTCAAACAAAGCTTTTTGAATCATATGAAAGTCAAATGCATTCCACAAAGCTAATTGAATCAAATGAAAGTCAAAAAATTCAAACTAAGCTAATTGAATCAAATGAAAGTCTAATGCATTCTACAAAGCTAATTGAATCATATGGAAGTCAAATGGATTCTACAAGGCTCATTGAATGAAATGAAAACCAAACATATTCAAATAAAGCTAATTGAATCAAATAAAGTCAAACACATTCAAACAAACCTTTTTTGAATCAAATGAAAGTCAAATGCATTCATCAAAGCTAATTGAATCAAATGAAAGTCAAATGCATTCGACAAAGGTAATTAAATCAAAAGAAAGTCAAATGCATTCATCAAAGCTAATTGAATCAAATGAAAGTCAAATGCATTCTACAAAACTAATTAAATCAAATGAAAGTAAAACACATTCAAACAAAGCTAATTGATTCAAATGAAAGTCAAACACATTCAAACATAGCTTTTTGAATCATATGAAAGTCAAATGCATTCCACAAATCTAATTGCATCAAATGAAAGTCAAATGCATTCTACAAAGCGAAATGAATAAAATAAAAGTCAAATTCATTCAAACAAAGCTTTTTTGAATCAACTGAAGGTCAATGGCATTCAACAAATCTATCAAATGAAAGTTAAATGGATTCTACAAAGCTAATTAAATGAAATGAAAGTCAAACGTATTCAAACAAAGCTAATTGAATCAAAAGAAATTCATTCAACACTTTCCCATGGAGCATCCGGAACTGGCAACGGAGTATAAAGACCCATTCAAACAAACCTTTTTGAATCAAATGAAAGTCAAATGCATTCATCAAAGCTAATTGAATCAAATGAAAGTCAAATGCATTCTACAAAGCTAATTAAATCAAATGAAAGTAAAACACATTCAAACAAAGCTAATTGATTCAAATAAAAGTCAAACACATTCAAACAAAGCTTTTTGAATCATATGAAAGTCAAATGCATTCCACAAAGCTAATTAAATCAAATGAAAGTAAAACACATTCAAACAAAGCTAATTTATTCAAATGAAAGTCAAACACATTTAAACATAGCTTTTAGAATCATATGAAAGTCAAATGCATTCCACCAATCTAATTGAATCAAATGAAAGTCAAATGCATTCTACAAAGCGTAATGAATAAAATAAAAGTCAAATTCATTCAAACAAAGCTTTTTGAATCAAATGAAGGTCAAATGCATTCAACAAAGCTATCAAATGAAAGTCAAATGGATTCTACAAAGCTAATTAAACGAAATGAAAGTCAAACGTATTCAAACAAAGCTAATTGAATCAAATGAAATTCTAATACATTCTACAAAGCTAATAGAATCAAATAAAAGTCAAACACATTCAAACAAAGCATTTTGAATCAAATGAAAGTCAAATGCATTCAACAAAGCTAATTGAATAAAATGAAAGTCAAACACATTCAATCAAAGCTAATTGAATCAAATGAAAGTCTAATGCATTCTACAAAGCTAATTGAATCAAATGAAAGTCAAACACATTCAAACAAAGCTTTTTGAATCAAATGAAAGTCAAATGCATTCATCAAAGCGAATTAGATCAAATGAAAGTCAAATGCATTTAACAAAGCTAATTAAATAAAATGAAAGTAAAAACACATTCAAACAAAGCTAATTGATTCAAATGAAAGTCAAACACATTCAAACAAAGCTTTTTGAATCATATGAAAGTCAAATGCATTCCACAAAGCTAATTGAATCAAATGAAAGTCAAAAAAATTCAAACTAAGCTAATTGAATCAAATAAAGTCAAACACATTCAAACAAACCTTTTTGAAAATCAAATGAAAGTCAAATGCATTCATCAAAGCTAATTAAATCAAATGAAAGTGAAATGCATTCTACAAAGCTAATTAAATCAAATGAAAGTAAAAAGACATTCAAACAAAGCTAATTGATTCAAATAAAAGTCAAACACATTCAAACAAAGCTTTTTTGAATCATATGAAAGTCAAATGCATTCCACAAAGCTAATTGAATCAAAAGAAAGTCAAACACATTCAATCAAAGCTAATTGAATCAAATGAAAGTCTAATGCATTCTACAAAGCTAATTGAATCAAATGAAAGTCAAACACATTCAAACAAAGCATTTTGAATCAAATGAAAGTCAAATGCATTCAACAAAGCTAATTGAATAAAATGAAAGTCAAACACATTCAATCAAAGCTAATTGAATCAAATGGAAAGCTCAACACTAATTGATCAAATAAAGTTACAAAAACAAAGCTTAATTGAATCAAATGAAAGTTAAACACATTTAAA